>NW_026099332.1:0-300000 GCF_024542735.1 Bombus huntii | reverse complement strand
TTTAAGGAGAGCTATAGAATTACTTCATACCTTTGTTAGGCAAAGCGTTCATCCCGTGACCGCGGCTACGTTCGGCGACTGACTGTCGCCTCGAGCCCAAGCTCATTATCACAATTCTCGAATAATTACAATCGGGTTGAATAACTACAATTGTTCAATTACAGCTATAGTAGACTCTAGGTTACAATGTTGCGGGGTTATCCAAAATTCCAAAGGCTCCGGTGTTCTTTCATCTCCGACATATATATATATATATATATATATATATATATATATATATATATATATATATATATATATATATATATATATATGTATGTATAAGATTTATAAAATGAATGCTCGGTAAAATGTCTGTGATAAATAATAGCAATTAAAATGGAAAAATTTTTAATTGCATTGCTTCGACTATACATATACATATACTTAATGTGACTTACTTTGTATGAGAAAAATTCTGTTTGTCAATTCGATATCGAGAGCTGATAATGCTAACATACGATGAAACGATAACAGAAGAATCCGAATATTCAGAACTTTTCACGATATATGTTAAATAATATTATGAAATAAATTAAATAATTACCCCGCATTGCTTCCAGCGTACGTGTTCACGATTCTCGGCGAAACCGAATATGGCAGCAGGAAATCAACCAATCACAACTTCGGAAGAAAGTAAAGCGCGGGAAGAAATGGCGGCATCCAGCTTCCTGCGAATCTATTCTCGATCTCGATGTAAGCAGTAATCTTTCGATAATCGTTTTGCAAAATGGCGTGTCTTAAACGAAGTGTATAGTAAAATTCGTATTTGAGAGACGCATAAATAAACGATATCAGGCTATTTCCCGCGAGAAATTCACGTTCGGTTGCAACATAACATGTCACGTATGTATTTTCGTCGAAAACTGATTTCGAGGGACGTGTATATGTGCGTATCAAGTTACTTGGCGAAAGTTCAACGACAGACTGTGACTTTAAAACAGTATGTATGCCTATGTTTGTTGTCCGAGAATTGGAAGAATCTGTCATGTTTTGTTTACGTCGGCTGTAATGGAGTGGTGTTTTTGTCTTGTGGTAACTGAATGTCTCAAACAACAAACTCGAGATTTCAATCGATCTTCGAAAAGAAGTCATACCCATTGGCCTTGGGTGAGTTGTGATTTCATTAACTTTTTAATTCATAATTGATAACATAAGGTTATTGTAAGACCGATGAAAATATGGATAGCAACCAATTGCAATTGAATATCTGGCCTGTCTTGCACTATTGAAATTTTGCAAGTCACTAAAGTTACCAGCATTAATATGTTCCCTTGCACAAGTTTGACGATAAAACAAATGAAATTTTACTATTTGCAAGTTATTTGATTATTCTATTTAACGAAAAATTATAAAATCATAAAATAGAATTCTATATAACCTGTAAATCGTAACTTGTCAATCTACTAGTACATATATTATAAATTGGTAAACTTTTGTGTGTGGGGGAGGGGGTGCTAGATGTAACACTGATACGACATTTTGAAAAAATATTTAATTATAATCATGAAAGGCGTTATTGAAATATTGAGTTTTTATTAATGTTCCTTGCAACTTCGAGTTTGCGTACTATATTTAAAATGTACATAAGATATAAAGTATATTGACAAGTAACAGTCACAAAATTGTTTCAAATGAGGATAATCATCCTAATATCAACTTATCAATTGTGATCTGATAAACAAGAATTCAAAATACAGTTAAACTGTGTTCTACATACAATAATCTTTTTCGGAGGAGATTTAAATATATGAACATATTGTGATATTTTGTCCATAATAACATGAATAATATAAAGTTTCGTATTACATATACTCTATTTTTTAATATATTCTGCATATCTCATTTTATGACAACAGACAAGCAAACTATATTCCCATTATAAGCTTCGCTCTAATTTCGCATCGTTTCACCTGAATATATCGTGAAATTTCATCCCGTCAAAATTTTGCGTCAATCTTTTTTATCTTAAAGGATTAAAGACAGTTGCAAAACGCCACGGTGTTTCGGGGTTTGTTTAAATTTCCGCCAAATGAAAAAGAAGTTTCGCGAAAGATGGTAGTTACTAACGGCACGTCTGGTTACAATTTTCGTTTACAATTCTTTTGGCGAGTAAATATGACGTACTGGGTCGATACTAAGTAGTCGGTTGTCCCTGAAATTTGAACTGTTGAGAACGAGGTAATAACAGGGCGACTGGTTTGTTGCTGTGTAACGTATACACGTTTCTGAATAGTTTTCTACTTTAAATGAAATTAACTGCTACCCGACGGAGTTTCGACGTAGCGATAAACACGCCACTGAAAAAAGCGACGAATGGGAATGGAAAATACGTAAAGATTTTTTTGACAAAATAAAGAATCATTTTGTCAGATTTCAAGAAGAGTTTGGGTAAATTCAATTTATGCTCTTTGCTACTTGACTTATGTTTATAACACTAAAAGTTATCTTTACAAGCAGCGAAGTGATTTAGTTTCATCCGTAGTTCGGTTGCTTCCAATTTTTTCATTTTCACATTGTGTAAATTTCGACCAATTGCGGGGAGACGTAATCGCGAGGAGAGACGTCAACGGGGGTCGTAAATCCCCGTTACGATTATAACAATCGACACCACGAATTGATCGATCCCCTGATTTCCGTTGAGATAATAGGGGTGATTGAGTTTGTATAACACTGTGATTCACAGAATTATAAATTATATATTTCCAACACTTAGATTACACTGACGTAGAGAAATAAATAGTTAACAACTTGTCGCACGAAGATGCGATAGATATGTACGCTAGAGCAGGGCTCTTATAATGGAAATTAATGTATTAATGGACTTAGCACTATAATATATTTAGGAGAGAAGATGTGTGTTCGACAACACCGAGAACCGACAAAAGATTTGCGTGAAGTATGCGACTCTCGCGCTATGTGTAGACTGCCGCGTTAGGCGTTAGTTTTTAGACTGTCTGTCGCTCTTTTTCTAATACGGAAGAAAAGTTCGGTGTGGGTGTGCCCCTGTGCCTAAAGAACGCGGATTCGTTGTTCCCACTTTCGTTAGAAAAAGTGAGGGCCACGAACCGCGGTGTCGATTGGTCATGACCTGCACTACTGCTCGAAGGGATGAGTATCGAGTCTCCTACCATCGTGGTGGATAGATGACTGTGTGCGTGAGAAAAACCTAGCTTGTTTTATTACAGGGCTATTCGGATTTTCCTAATGGGTGCATACCCGCTTTCTCCGTGTTTTAAGTGCGACTAATAAACCCAAGGACCTCTCTAAAAACCGACTGTGTTTCGAGAATATTTTTAAGCGTTAGAAATTCTTCAAGACAAACGGATTGAAGACACATGGCGAAACAATACAGGGAAGTGAAAGTTATGGTGGGTCCTTAGGTTTATTGAGGGTCGAAGTGACGTTACGCAGGTCGGTTGTTGTCCGGTCGCGCGGGCTGGCGTGCAGATGTTTTAGGCGGCGTAACACATTGCGTATTACAATATTGATGTTAAAATATTATTATAGAAAAACATGTTAGCAACTTAATTTTCTATTTGTTCGTTTCTCTGTTTTCCTTATTCTGTTTTTGGATTTGTGGTGGATGATTTAAATAATGACGTGACGAGTTGATACTTGATATTGTCAAATATATTTAAAATTATTCTAAATACAGAATTAATCGCACGGGAGACAAAGATTTTGTAACGAATCCTAGCGGCTGCCATTTGTCGTTCACTCGCTGTTGCCGATACCGGATGCGCTAATGTCACGTAAAATAACAAAATAAAAAAAGAAATTTGAGGTGTAAATAAAAAAAGAAACTTTATTTTTTTTCTAACAACAATTCACTTTACAATCCACTTCCAAACTCTAGGCGTGACTTTCCAAGACTGAAGCTCTTATGATTTGACTTTCGATCGAATCCGATTACTTTCTTTTGTCATCCCTCAACATCCCCACCATGCATTTGCATTTGCTAGGCGTCCGCGACCGTTGCCACGTGCTCTTTCTTCTAGAACCTTCGGCGGAAGGACCGTTGGGATGTTGATGGTTCATTAGACACTTCAGCGATATTGCCGCCGATTGTCGCCGAGTGCCGCCACATCTTTATCTCCATCGTCAGTCCATCGGATTTGAAGTATGCCGGTCGTGACACTAACATTGTGGCGTCAGAGACGATGCGTTTTGACTCGCGAAAGGCGTTTTCGGTTTGCTTCGACCACTCGATTCGCCGCGAACAGCTCGTACGTATCTTTGTTCGCGGATCCGCGTAGTTTGTTGCACGAGTATACGTTTATATTGACACCGGTGTTCACAAGAAAAGAGATCCTTGGTGCCCTGTCCGTCACGAAAATGCGATGGGATACTAAAGCCATCGCCACATGCCGCGTTTACGGACGGCTGGTCTCGTTTCACTGGGTCCAGTTGCAAGGGGCCCGGCACTTCCTTGCGCGGTCTCGAAAGGTCTCGTGGTAATAGCAGAGACCAGACTTCTGCGGTCTGTCCTTCGAACTTGATATCAATCTTGCCTTCCGTATGTAGAATAACGATGTGAGGTGGATAGTGGGTGAAGGTGCCCACAAGAAATACTCTTGATGTTCAACAAAAAAGTTAATTAAATTATTAACAATCAACAGTCAACAATTTATGATCAACAATTAACGACTAACGATTAACTGTCAACAACAATTAACGATTAACGATGAACGATCAAAAACAATTAACGATTAACGATGAACAACGATTAACGATTAACTATCAAGAGTCAATAATCACGTATCTCTAATTGTGTTTGCTTCGCTATGACGCTTAACCTTTCGCACTCCGCAGCTCGGGGCAGAATGAATCTTTGATTCGAAACCAAATGGATTCTTTTCTTTGTTGCCCCTCGATATCTCCACTACGCACGCGTTTATTAGATGTCCGCAACGGTTGCCGCGTATGCATTCTTCCGAATATTCGGCGAAAGAACTGTAGGGATATCAATGGTACATTAGGCGTGTCGGCCTTACGCTTTGAAAGTATAGCGCTTTGTGTCGCGAAGCCGTTGGAAAGTTCCATGGTCGAGTGCCACCACAGATGCATGACGATTAGATACAAACGCTTCAAGTATTACAATTAATAGCTGATACAATTGCAACAAAACAGATGTCCTTTATGCAAGACTACTGAAATTACACAGCTACAATAAAATAAGGAATACGTCTGTACTATGGGAAACATAAATAAATATACACATAGTAGCTTATACAACATGTATGTGGAGGACGATTAAACGCGTTGTTGATTAATGACCAGACGAGTTGATACTTAGTGTAGTCAAATGTATTTAAAATTATTTGCAGTACAGAATTAGTCGTCGTTCGCTTAGTGTTGCTCGATATGTGTATACAAGGTAATGCTTACGTTCGTTCGATATTAATTCGCTATAAGAATGTTCGATACTAACTGTCTTAACGATCGTGTTCTTTTATTTATACTCGGGGGAGTATCGAAAACTTTAAATTCAACCTCGGTTGACGATTGCACGTAGCGGCAACATTGTTTTGCCCGGAGTTTGTTTATCGTTACGCTTTGCTTGTCACGTAAAAGTAATGGGAAAATAATAATAAAAAAATGTTGGGTTCTTGAACCAGAGTTCGAGATACCTCTATTCTATAATAGGATTACAAGTGTGCGATTAAACTGTTACCGAAAGACTAAAGCCTCGATCAAGAACCAGCCCTTCTAGATGTTCGTTTATCTTATGCCTACGTGCCGAATTCATAATCCTTTATTTTGGGAGTCGGTG
Organism: Bombus huntii; assembly: GCF_024542735.1. Classification (NCBI taxonomy): domain Eukaryota; kingdom Metazoa; phylum Arthropoda; class Insecta; order Hymenoptera; family Apidae; genus Bombus; species Bombus huntii. The sequence goes on along the minus strand of NW_026099332.1, from coordinate 294,185 downwards.
TCGTGTGCAAGGCGGTTCAGGTTTCCTGAGTCGGTTGGAGATATTTGTTGACGTTACATTCCCCCAGTGTTAGAGTGCGGCTGGTCCTCCAGACTCTTATTTTCGGTGTAGTGCCTCCTTTTGTATGCCCTTTTGGAATCTTACATGCCTTGCTTCGAGGATGACTGAATTGGTGTCTTCAGGTAATTCTCGTAATGGTTGTATTTCAGGTGTGGAATATGTGTTTAAAGGTGCGCTCTATTGGTCTAGAGATATTGCTTATACCTGTGTCTTTTTTTTTCTTTGGTTTTACAACATAATACGCGAATACATAATTTGGAAGGTAGGCATTTCCTTATAATATCGAATAATCCTATTTTGTTAAATATACATATGTTCCTAGTAATGCTAGATCAATATAACTAATAATTTATAAGACACTTAGTTCCTATTTCTTAAGACTTCTAATTCTATGTTCATAATTAAGAGAGTTTACTTCGTTGGAAATTTGATTGAGGTGCATTCTATACGATTATACATTATTAATGATTTTTGGAGCGTTTTCAATTTTTGTTAGGATTTCTTCTAGACTGTCAGTTAAGGGTAAAGCTATAGTTTTGAAATTTGTTTTGTAAGTTATATTGGTTTTTAAGTTATTGTTTTCATCAAAAAATTTATCTATATTTTTATTCATTAATTCTAAATTATCGTTATCCAGAGTTACAAATAGACTTCTAGAAATGGATCCAACAAAATTCAATGAGCCTCTTCGGTAACAAGTGTGTGTCATAAATTTAATATGCATGATTACATTGTCTAAATTTCTTTTGCGAGCGCGTGTAATCATTTCATTGGAATACGGGCATTCACTTTTAAAATGTTCTGTTAACATTAGTCTAAATCTTTTAATTTCGCTGAGTTTTGCATATATATCCTTAATGTCTAAACCTATAATTACGTTTACGGATTCGCTATATAAGTATGCATGAGCTAATTTTTCTTGATATATAGAACTACCATTAAGGGGTATAACGTTTAGCTTAGCTAACTATGAAGAAGGTGAAGATCGTCCTGGAAAGTAAGGTTTAATACGGTTACCATGTATTTTCCTAATCGAGTGATTTACTATTATTTCATAATAAGGGGTTTTTCACTTTTTCAATGGTGTATGGCCCTGGCCATTCAGTATCTATCTTGTGTTCTTTATGATCGTTATGAATTAATACTAAATGTCCTTCTTTAAAAATAGATTGAGGTTTGGCAATTTTAGAGAAGTTTCTAATAAATTTTCTATAGTATCCAGCTAGCCCAAGGAATGATTTTACATCTGTAGGATTTTTTGGTAGTTTGAAATTCTTTACTGCTTCTATCTTTTTAGGGTTAGGTTTTACTCCATCTGCTGTCACTACATGTCCTAGATATTCTAATTCGGGCTTTAAGATTTCACATTTATCTGGTTGTATTCTTAGACCTACTTTCCCGAGTCTTTGGAATATAATGACTAAGTTTTTAGTATGTTCTTCTATCGATTGCCCGAATATAATGATATCATCGAGATAAACGAAACAATGATTATTAATCAAACCTCTTAACGTGGTATCCATCATTCTTTGAAAGGTAGCAGGTGCGTTCTTGAGCCCGAATGGCATTCTATTATAGTGGAAGTGTTCTTGTGGTGTGCTAAATGTAGTGTATTTCTTTGAATTTTCGTCCATGGGTATTTGATGGAACCCTGAGGATAAGTCTAAAGAGGAGAAATATTTCTTATTTCCTAGCTGTGATAGTATATCGTCAATGTCAGGTAGTGGATACGCGTCTTGGTCTGTTAGTTCGTTTAACTTCCTAAAGTCAATCACTACTCGCCACTTTTGTTTCCCTGATGCGTCGATTTTCTTTGGAACGACCCAGACAGGAGAGTTATAGGGAGAGTCGGAGGGTTCTATAATCTCTTTGTTTAACATTTCAGTCATCTGTTTATTTATTTCGGTTTTATGATGTTCGGGAGGACGGTAGGATTTTACGTTGATGATCTTGTTAGGTAGATGATACATTTACACTGTACACGTGAATGTGTGTGTAAGCGTCAGAGGGCGTCCAGGTCTCAGTAGAGACAAAAGACGATTGGAGGCTGTTAGGAGAATCTAGAGGAGGTGGTTGACAACAAGCGTGCGTGCAAGAAGGTTATCGAAGTCTTCAGAGTGTAATATATATATGTATAGCTGTTGTGTGCGAAATAAAGTAAACTATTTGTATTTTCGAATCCTCTCTATACCTTAACATGGTAGCAGAGCGTGGTTACTAGTTTTGCAAGCTATTTAGTGCGTGGTTTTTAGTCTTGCGAGTTTAGTAAGGGAAGAAACGTTCAAAGAATATAAAATAAAAGAAAAAATACTTCAAGCACGTAGGAACGCTTGAGTAAAGAATAGGAAATCAATTAAAATGGAGAGATCGGAAATTATGCTATCGATATTCGATGGTGAGGGTTACGGTATGTGGAAGAAAAGAATAACAATGTTTCTGAGATATAAAGAATGTGATATTGTTATAACTAGAGTGAAGACTGAAACAGACAATCCAGACTGGGATAAAAAGGATCTGAAGGCGATAAATATAATTTACAGTGCCTTCTCAAATAGACAATTAGAATATATTAGGGAAGAAAAAACAGCGTATGAAATAATGAAAAAGTTCGACGAAGTGTACTTGAAAGAATCGACGGCACTAGATCGTGTGCAGAAGGAGATTGGAGAAGATAAGTCTTGATAAATACAGTGATTCAGCATCGTTTTTTAGCGATCTTGAAAAATTAATAAATGAATTAAAAGGTGCAGGCGCAAAAGTGAGTGAGAGGGAAAAGCTGAATTACATGATAAATACGTGTTACGTCGCGTAACTCTACCTAGCCCAGGCCACACACCGCGGGCAAGATGGCAACCAGATGTCTTCGGATACTCACTGCGTACCCTCAATAGTCTCAAGTATCTTCCATAAATCTTAGGAATTTCCTAGTCGAGGTCCTTCAAACTGAACAAACGTCTGTTTCCAAAGCATTTCTAAAGACCTTTGTCTACTACGGCTTGACAAGGGAAAGTTGGTTTTTCTCACGTATGATGCAACTTTCCTCCCACGAACCACTTTCTCTCGAGGGCGCTTAAGACCCTTCGTTTAACCAATTAACAACGAAGACTATTTCCCTCACTCCCTTAGTCAAAATCGTCACCAACAAATCCGATGGTCCCGTGCGCTAGACACACCCATCCTTAGCTTTCCTCCGCCACAGCATCGTCTCCGAACATCACTGACTTTACATCCTTCGAACAGTCAACATCCTTCGACCGGGTTTACACCCGAAGATCAGTCAGTCTCAATCAAGCATCTCGTCAAGCGGTCAGCAATTCGAATACAATGAGTCGACAAATCCATCAGTATACGCGATAATCCGTCTAGAGACTCAGGTCGCACTCATTCGTAGTCATCTCATAACAAATATTCATTTTGTGTTACACCGAAGTTGTTGGTTTGTGAAAATATATAATAACCTGTTAGCAACAGCGTTATCCTTCATTTAACTACCCTTATTATCCTAAACGAAATAAGGGATCGAGCGATTCGCGGCGTCGATTAGCAAATCGTAACGGGAATTTACGACTCCCGTTGACGCGCTTCTTCGAGATCGCGTCTCCCAGCGAACGTGCGAAAACAATACGTTACCCGAAGAGTATAGCTACATAGCGGATATAATAGATGCAGTGAAAGAAGAGAAACAAACGGTAGCGTGCGTGAAGAATAAAATAGAAATAGCGGAAAAGAAAGATAAGTCTAATCGAGGAGAAATGAAAACTAATGCCTTTGCTGCAAAAAAGGAAGGATGCTTCAAATGTGGAAGAGTGGGATATTTTGCATGAGAGTGTCAAAATGGCGTCCAAGCGGGAAGCAGTAACAGTTATCGGCGTGGGTCAACACGTGGTCGCAGCAGAGGAAGAGGAAACAAAGGCAATACGAACAGGGGGCGTGGAAACTTCCATCGTCAATCAGCAGCCGGCACGAGCGAATATGGCAACTCAGGAGCAGGCATATGGATGGCAACAGCGCACGCAGCACACAGCAGCGAGATGAACGAGATAAGTGGTAACGAAATAACATACTTATTTGTTAGGGAAGTGATACATTTACACTGTACATGAGAGTGTGTGTGTAAGGGTTAGAGGGCGTCAAGGTCTTAGTGGAGACAAAAGACTGTTGCCAGATGTTAGAAGAATCTAGGATAGTCGGTTGGCGACCAGCGTGCGTGCAAGACGTTCTTCAGAGAGTAATATAGATGTATAACTGTTGTGTGGGAAATATAGTCAATTATTTGTATTCCCAAATCCTCGAATTTCCTTAACATGGTAGCAGAGCGTGGTTACTAGTTTTGCAAGATATTTAGTGCGTGGTTACGATCTTGCGAGTGAGTTTTCAGTAAAGAAAAAAAAACTTTCAGAGAAAAAAAATATACTTCGAGCACGTAGGAACGCTTGAGTAAGAAAAGAAAAAAAAAGAAGAATCAATTAAAATGGAGAGATCGGAAATCATGATACCTATATTCGATGGTGAGGATTATGGAATGTGGAAGCAAAGAATCACGATGTTTCTCAAATATAAGGAATGCGAGGTTGTTACAACTAGAATGAAGAACGAAAGAGACGATGAAGACTGGGACAAAAAGGATTTGAAGGCGATAAATATAATTTATAGTGCAATATCGAACAGACAATTGGAGTATGTTAGGGAAGGAAAAACGGCGTATGATATAATAAAAAGGTTCGATGAAATGTACTTGAAAGAGTCGACGGCACTGCAGATCGTATGCAGAAGGAGATTGGAAAACATAAGACTGGAGAACTACAGTGATTCAGCATCATTCTTTAACGATTTCGAAAAATTAATAAATGAATTAAAAAGTGCGGACGCACAAGTAAGTGAGAGGGAAAAGCTGAATTACATGCTGAATACGTTACCCGAAGAATACAGCTACATAGCGGACATAATAGACGCATTGAAAGAAGAGGATCAAACGGTAGCGTATGTAAAAAATAAAATAGAGATAGCAGAGAAGAAAAATAAATCCAATCGAGGAGAAAGGCAAACCAACGCCTTTTCTGCAAAAAAGGAAGGATGCTTCAGATGTGGAAGATTAGGACACTTTGCGAGAGAGTGTCAAAATGGCGTCCAAGCGGGAAGCAGTAACGGCTATTGGCATGGGCCAACACCTGGTCGAAACAGAGGCAGAGAGAACAAAGGCAATACGAGCAGAGGACGTGGAAACTTTCATCATCAATCAAGAACCGGCACGGGCGAGCATGGAAACTCAAGAGCAGGCATATGGACAGCAACGGCGCACGCAGCAAACAGCAGTGAGACGAATGAAATAAGTAAGAACGAAATAGTGTGGCTATTAGATAGCGGTTGTACCGATCACATAATTAATAATATAAATTATTTCGATAAATCTATCGACCTAAAAGAACCGGTAAATATATATTTAGGCGATAATAGACCGATAAAAGCGACAAAAGTTGGGAATGTTATAAGTTATTTTGAAGCATTCGGAAAACAAAATAAAATAAATATGAGGAAAGTATTTTACGCGAAAGAAATGTCCGCAAATTTGATTAGTTTAGGTAAACCAGCAGACAATAAGAATACGGTTATTTCCAAACGAAATATTGCGAAAGTAATAGATGAGGATAATATACTTACAGCTGTAGCGTTCAAAGAGAATGGGACATATAGAATAAAAAGTATATTGAAAGGGAAGAAGCACTTAGTAAACAGCGCCGAACGTAGTGGTATGAGTAAAAAGGAAAGATGGCATAGGATGCTAGGACACGTAAATTTTAAATATTTAGAGATTTTGGGTAAAGAGCAGCTAGTGACTGGCATACCGAATGAATTTGAAAAGGAACTTTTGAAAAGTAGGGTGTGTATAGAAAGCAAAATGCATAACTTACCTTTCAAAAATAATCGAACTAAGGCTAGGGGAATAATGGAAATTATTCATACGGACGTATGTGGTCCCTTTAAGACTACCGGATTCAATGGAGAAAAATATTTCATTTCATTTATCGATGATTATAGTAAAATAGCTAGGATCTATTGTATAAAATCAAAAGATGAGGTCTTTGATTCTTTCGTACAGTTCGTAAATGAAGCCGAAAATTTAACGGGCAAGAGGTTAAAAATATTAAGATGCGATAATGGTAAAGAATATTTAAATAATCGAATTTATAAATTTGCTAGGGATAAAAGTATAAGAATAAATAATTGCCCAACATACGTACATGAATTAAACGGGACAGCGGAAAGGTATAATAGAACAGTGATGGACATGGCGCGTTGCTTGTTAGCGGAAGCGAAAGTACATAAAAGGTACTGGCCGGAAATAGTTTGTACAGCGGCATACTTGAAAAATCGAATATTAGCGAATACTATAGAAAGAAAGACACCTTTTGAAATATTCTTCGGGAGAAAACCAAGTGTTAAAAATCTACATCTATATGGAAGTAAAGTTTTTGTAAGAAGGCCAGAACAAAAAAGAGTTTCCAAATGGGATAAGAAGGCAGATATGGGAATTCTGTTAGGATATAGTGAAGTAGGTTAGAGAGTCCTATTAGGTGTAAAAATAACAGTAGCGACATGTAGAGGTCGTAGAAACAGACAAAAAATGTATCGGTTTTGAGGAGAATTCATTCGATGCAGTTAGCGATGATAGTAAAGATAATTATTTATTGGACAGCATGAATAAGGAAGAGTTAGAAAGTAGAGAAGATGAAAATGATAATAGTTCTGAAAGCGTAAAGATTCCTAGGAGATCTACACGTAATAAGAAAACTCCAGTAAGGTATCCAGAAAAGGAAAACAGTAGTGAGATTCACGCAAATTATTGTAGAGTAGATATCTTTTGCACATTTGAGGAGGCGATTTGTTGTGAAAATAGTGAAGTTTGGAAACAGGCTATGGATAAGGAAATAGAATGTCTCTATAAGAATAAAACTTGGAAATTGGTAGAAAGGGTAAAAGGCAAAGAAGTATTAGATGTAAAATGGGTTTACACGAAAAAATCAGAGGACAGGTATAAGGCTAGATTAGTGGTAAGGGGATTTCAACAAAGAAACGTAGCCGATGACATATATTCTCCAGTGGCGAGTAATCAGACCTTTAAGATATTGCTATCATATTGTTGTCAAAATGGAGTAATAATTGAGCAAATGGATGTAGAAACTGCCTTTTTAAATGGTGAAGTAACCTCGGAGGTATATGTAAATCAACCAAAGGGATATGCGGACGGAACGAATAGAGTTTGTAAATTATCGAAAGCGCTTTATGGGTTAAAAGAAAGTCCGAGGGATTGGTATGAGTGTTTTGATAGGTATGTGACGACATTGGATTTTAAGAAGAATAACATAGAGTTGTGCCTATATACTCATGGAGAGGGGGAAAATGTTGTTTATTTGCTAATATATGTAGACGATTTGTTAATCTGTAGTAAAAACAAAAAAAGGATACAAAATGTAAAGAAGCTATTACCTGATAAATTTAAAATGAAAGATTTAAGTGAAGTAAAAGAATATTTTGGAATAAATATAGAGTATGATTATATAAAAAATGAAATGAAACTAAGCCAAACGAAATACATTGAATCATTAGCGAACAAATATAAATTACAAAACAGCAAATTGTACTGTACACCAACGGAAACAAATTTAAAAATTGAAAACGCTGAGATAAATAGAAATGACATTGGATACAAGAATTTAATTGGCGCATTGCTGTATATTAGTACAAATACCAGACCCAATATAAGTTATAGTGTGAATTATCTTAAGTAGATTTCAAGATTGTTGTAGCGAGACACATTTTAAATATGCTTTGCGAATATTGAAATATTTGTACCGAAATATTGAAATATTTAATATTAAAGATTTAAGGTTACATTAGAAAAGGAATGAAAAATGTGAAACGATAGATTGTTATGTGGACGCTGATTGGGCAGGAGATCATTTAGATAGAAAATCTACTTCTGGATATGTAATTAAATTGTATGGAAATGTAATCGGTTGGAAATCTAAAAAACAAAGGTGTGTGACAAAAGCCTGGACGTATGCAGAGTATGTAGCTCTATCGGAAGCGGTGAGTGAATTAATGTCTATTAGAGAAATTATGAAGGTCTTCAATGTAAATCTAGACAATAACCCTGTAAAAATTTATGACGATAACTCTGGAGTGATAAGTATAGCAAAGTACGGAAATTTCACAAAAAATTCTAAACACATTGAAGTTCATTACCACTACGTTCACGAATGCTTAAAGGAAAATAAGATAAATATAATTTAAGTAGGTACAGACGAAAATACTACATAGGTTCTCTAAGAGGTTTTTCTATGTGCGATAGTCGAATCAAAGATTTGAATTTTTCGATTTGATCTACAGTGTTTATATTTTTAATAATGTTAGAAATTTGGACTGAAAACTTACCACCATTGATAAAGCATACTGGCGTTGGCTTTCCGTCGAAGTATACAATTTTTTGAACGATTTCTCCCGATGCGAGGGGTGGTTCTTGCTGCAGCAGAAGAGTATTATTATCTAATTTTAATGTTTTATTGGAGAGTTCGAATCGATATTGATTTAAACCGGGTAAGCCTAATATGCCGTCTTCTATGATAGGGAAATTATCATCTACTAAGGAAAATTCTATCTCTTTGTTGAATAAATTTAGTTTAATTTTGGAATTGGATTCGTATTTGGAATGTTCCATGGAGAATTTCTATGTGTCTGGTATTATTGTCCTTCCTGGGTAGCATCCTCGTTTAAGCAAGTTGATTCCTGCTCCCGAGTCAACGAAAAATCGCAATCCTCGTCGTCCTGGTAATTGTAGTCGTATTGTGGATAATCTTCCTGAGGTAGCATTGTTAATTCTGATTGTTCTTGAATGTGGTTTATTCCTGGAGGGGCTTTTGTTTGAGGCGGTATTCGAAAATTTTGGCATTGATTGGCAAGGTGTCCCAATCGATCGCATTTGAAACATTTCGTTTGTGGCCTTTCGTTTAATGGTCGATTTTCAAGCTTTGTAAAATTATTCATTCTTGGTAGAATGTTTTGTGTGGGTGGAGTTTTGTTATTCATGTTACTTGTAATCGTGAAGCGGTTACCTACTGGACGAGACGTCTGGTTACGATAAGATGGTGGAGTGGTTGTTTGTCGTGTCATCCGTCTGCGAGCGTTGTCTTCGCGAAAGTATTTTTCCACGTCCATTGCCTTTTTTTCTGCATCGATGATGTTTGGGGGGGGGGGGGATTAGCCAATAGCACGTGTCCTATTTCTGAATGAAGGCCTCTTACATAGTCAATCACAGAAACCATGTATAGTCGATCGTTCATCGCTCATCGAGTTAGTTCGTCTTTATATTCATTGGTAATGCTGTATTGAAGTTTGTTGAAAACACGTCGAAATCTAATGTTATAATTTTGCACGCTTTCGGTTATTCCTTGCTTTATCACTCTTAACTGATCTTGGTGTTCTCTTACTGATGCTTGAGTAGCTACGTTACGTCTTAATCCTTCGTACAGAGTTTCGAATTCGTTAATATGGATATTGCGGATTGTCATTGCGGCTTTTCCTACAATTTTCTCTATTTTGATCATTTTTAATAATAACGTTTGTTCGCTACACATCATTCTCATTTCTTTTATTTCACGAATAAAATCTTCTACACTTATATCGTTTTCTCCGTTTAGTATCGGAGATACTAAACAGCTTTTAGATTTCCAGAGTTTCCAGCTGTTGGATTGGATGGTTGGACATATGTTGGTGGCTTTTGTGGCATAGGTGGAGGTGGATTAGTATCGTGTTTTAATACTGATATATTATCGTCATCGTCAGTCATCATAGAACCGAATTCAGTTGATTTTACGTTTATTTGTGGTAGTTTAACACGAGAGAGGTTTCTACTTAATATTTCCATTTCGTTAGCGCGTTTTCTATTTTCTTCGTTCGCTAATTTTAAAGCATTCTTTATTTCGTTAAATTGTTGTCGAAATTCTTCGTTCTGTCTCTGTATTAAGTCTAAAATTGCTCTGGTAGAGGAATCGAGTGATCCCGTTTTATTTTGAACTCCACTTGTAGAGGGTAAACTTGTCTCGGCTTTTGTGTCTTTCTTGTTCATATTGTCTCTTCGCTAGAGCTACTAGAGAAACTAACTTTTCGCGTTCTATATTGTTTAAAAGAATTCCGACTTTTCTCACCTTGATACGTAAGTTCGTAGAATGAGGTTCCCTTGCGGTGTTTTCCTCTGTGGCGCGTTCAAATGTGTTGTTTGAGTGTCAAACTCGTTCTGTTGATTTGTTCTATGCTGACAGTGGCCCCGTTGATTTGGTCCACCGTGGTAAATTATTGACAGCAAAGTTCATAACACAAGTAGTTCGAATCCTTCGATCTTCAATAATGTCCGTAGACCGAAATCGTAACTTCGTTTACACTGAAGCGAATGGATCCTGGCAGGATCGCCAAAATGTCACGTAAAAATAATGGGAAAATAATAATAAAAAAATGTTGGGTTCTTGAACCAGAGTTCGAGGTACCTTTATTTTATAATAGGATTACAAGTGTGCGATTTGACCGTTACCGAAAGACTGAAAGACTCGATCAAGACACAGCCCTTCTAGATGTTCGTTTATCTTATGCCTATGTGCCGAATTCATATTCCTTTGTTTTGGGAGTCGGTGTCGTGTGCAAGGCTGTTCAGGTTTCCTGAGTCTGTTGGAGATATTTGTTGACGTTACATGTACGTCAAGACTGTGTAAGTGTCACGAGGCAAAACAATAATATGAGTCGCTCTCGATTTGCATCGTTCTCTAACTCATGCGCCGCTACATACTTATATAGCTATTATTTCTTACAACCTAGCGTATGCAGTTGTGTATGGGGCCTTAAGTTCACTGTTTATAGATACTGCTAGGAATTAATCGAACGAATTCAACGCAGTCGCGTTTACAGAGTTCCGTATTATCGGAAATGCCGAATTCGCGTGGTTTCGCTTTGACGTTCATCCACGTTGACGATTGTTCAAAGAACAACCGAGAGGCCTCCGCGTCGCAGCTACGAAAGACATCGAAGCCGCGACACCCTTCAGTGACTTCCCTATCTTTTCCTAAAACCAAGGATGACGCAACTCAGGCAATCGTTACAAGCGTTCGAACTTCACATTTTCTTACCATACTATCAACAAAAAATGAAAGCTGGTTTTCAATGAGTCATTATATAATTATATGTCGGAGATGAAAGAACACCGGAGCCTTTGGAATTTTAGATAATCCCGCAACATTGTAACCTAGAGTCTACTATAGCTGTAATTGAACAATTGTAGTTATTCAATCCGATTGTAATTGTTCTAGATTAGTGACGGTGAGCTTTGGCTCGAGGTGACAGTCTGTCGCCCAACGTAGCCGCGGTCAAGGGATAAACGCTTTGCCTAACAAAGGTATGGAGTAATTCTATAGCTCTCCTTAAAAGAAATATTCGTGGCGACACGCGACAGTAAACATTCCAACGGTTTCTGTCCCGTGGCTCGCCACACGCAGACCCTATTCTTCGAGTAAGATGATTGCCAGATGTCGATGCGTCTCTGCAGTACATGTTCGGCTAGCCCGAGGGCCCGTTATAAATCTTAAGGTTTAGTTAACTAAAGTCCTTCAAACAGACAAACAGTCTTTGTCCCAACTACGGGAAGATAGGGGAGACATATTTTTCAACGAGCGGCGTCTCCCACTAGCAACTTTCCCTCGAGGGCGGCTAACATCTTTTTCTAACCACCGATATGGAGATTGACCAATTAGCAGCAACGTCAATTTCCCTTACTTCCTAAACGAAGGCTTTCCTCGACGAATCCGATGATCTCGTGTCCTTAGACACACCCCATTATAGTTTTCCTCTGTGACATCATCGGGACGGGACGGGCATTCTTTTACGCGCTCCCGTCGACCAAAGAGTAACGTCTTTACGCTCAGCAATTATTTTTACGAGTCAGACTTAGATTCAGCGAGAACGCCCATCTGTCATCCCGTTGGCCGCGGATTCGTTATTGAACCGGAGACCACTGTCACTAGTGTCGCGGACGTCTCACCGCCGTGGTAGATTGTCAAAACCTGTGTTATTCATACCTGTGTCAATAAATCGTATCTTCGTTACACCGCAACGATGGCTACCTTCAATGAAGACTCCTCAAACACCGACAAGCCTATCCCCAATGTCATTCCGACATATATATCCACCGAAAATGCGCTCTTGTAGACAAACGCTCGATTCGCGTCATAGCTTTTAAAGCTTGTCGCATCTCAATCCGTTGGAAAAAATTTTTCCTGTAGCATATTTTATTTTTACGAACCAACAAGGTCTTTGTTTATTTCCTTCTTTTTTTTTGCTCCAATTTCCCCATTGTTTTTTCAAGGATAGTATTTCAGAGCCACTAGTCAAGTTTATTGTAACAATAAACTTACGTTTCGGAAACATTTTGTGCTGTGAAACAGAATACACTAAAGTTTGAAGGTCACATCGATTTTCGAAAGTTTATAAATGGAGGTGTATGACAGTATCACCAGCTGTTGCTGTCCAAGTAACTCCAACATCGAAATACTACAACGATTCCAATCGAAAACGCTAAGAGCCTTAATAGACGCACCTTGGTATGTTACCAACGAAACCATCCATCGCCACCTCAAGATACCTACAGTCAAAGAGGAAATAGCAAAATATAGCGACAGATATAGCAAAAGAGTCAACAAACACCGAAACCCCCTAATCACTGGACTACTCGATACGACGGACCAGATTCGCAGGCTGAAGAGGCACTACTCGCTAGACCTAAACGTTAGATTCATTTAATTATCCAAATTAAGCATATGCACTTACTTATAATACTTATAAATTATACCTATCTATAATAAGTATTAACTTATTGTAAATAAACAGCCATGTCACTGCGCCACGCCAGAAAAATTACTGAAAATTCTCAACACGAGAATTGATTGTAATTTCAACAAATAAATAAAAACAAAAAAAAAGCTGTTGCTGTCCCCAAGCGCCAAAATACGTTCTGACTACTATTTTATGTATCTCACAGAAGTATGTCTTCATTCATCATCTCCCATGCCATCCACCAACGTGTTCTTAACATGTTATCTCCTAGTAAAATATTGATGTTGAGTCAGATATCCAACTGAATAATCTTTTCGGTGTCTACTATAAGACATTTAAAACCAAGGCTCGTACACACGTGTGCTTATACGTCAGATGTAATACTTTACAGGAAACCTGCTTATATTAATATTAAATTTATGCATAGTAGGATGTTCGACCTTTGTAAAAATGAAATTATAATACATACAGTTTCACCGTGGAAAAGTGAATCTTTCTAGCATGTCCACGCAAATGCAGCGGAGGGGAGGACTGTGCATGCACCAAACAACTTTACGTTCGTAATTTTTCACACAAATGTACAACTGTAGGGAAAAAATTATCTCTGATTTTTCGGATGTTAGGAATCGACAATATCGCATAACGCTGTGTTCTACGTATTCTATTTTTGTTACGAAAGTGGTACAAACGAAGTCCACATAAGAATAGTACAACAAAATCGGTTGAGGTTAGGTTATCGTGCAGATATCGCGGCTTTTGCATTGGAAATCACGCAACTGCCAGTCTCGTCGTTCCTTGTAAACGAAAGAAAGGTATTGTAATCGGTCGGAATTAACATAAAACTCGTCGTTTCATGATAATACTGTGCATTCTGAATATGCTATGATTTGGTTTAAAATAATAAATAGTCCATTCTTGCATACTATTGCTCCAGCTTTACTTGTATTTTCGATATTGGTATAAATAGAAAGACAATTAATGTCGTTCGAGTCTATTTTCGGATCATTTATATTACGTTTAATCCATATAGTTATCATATGAGACATAGTATCGTAAAATTTGGAAGTATAAAACGTTCGTACAGGAAGTACATTTTATAAGAACTCCAACAAATCTACGTGTGCACCTAAAATACAAACTGATAGTGATAGTGATTGTTCATAAGTTTATATACATTATCTAATGTCAATCGAAGGTATCAATTCTTTTTCTCCATAAGAGTACTTTTTCATTTATATGTGTTCAAAAATACATGTGTTCAACCGTGAAGCATATGTCACCTACAACGAAAAAGAGTTTTCCTATACTTAATATTTCCTTTATATACCTATGAAAGTCTATTCTTCGCGTAGTATGAAATTATGAATAAATCTGGAATATTGTTCAATCTGAAAAGAAAAATAACTTATTGACATCATTCATTGATACGAGATTCAGAATGTTTGTTTTGTCTTGCAGAAAAAGAAGGCAGCCCTCCCTTTCTTTTAATGTGAAATAGAAAGCGAAAATTTGAAAACAGATTTTTTGGAAATTTACTTGCAAATATCGTTTTCAATATCGTGATTTTCTTCCCAATGGTACTGTACTTTCAAATTTTCCAGTATCCCTCTAAAAACAAAAAGTCGAACCTCGTTATTGTTAACGTAGGTATTACAAGGAAGCGAAGTATTAGAAAGCAGCTCCTTTTTATTATGGATTTCTCTATAATCATGTAAATAAGAAATTCCGGAAATTTTTTCCTCAAGAATTTAATTCTTGTGTTTTGATTGATAATTATTACACTGCATACTAACTTTTCGCATACTGTTCGCGTCTAACAGTTTCCTAATAATAACTACTTCAAAATTACATATGTTCTTGCACGAATTCAAAAGTACGTATGATACAATTACAATTGATTCTAAAATAATAATTATTTAAAGATATTAAGATACTAATTAAACGTTTCACTGTATTTCAAAATCTGGAACAACAAATTTTTATTTATAAAAAATGAAACTGTCTTTATATATTCTTTGTCACGATGCTATTTCTTATTACCGTGTCGACATTTTTTAAAATTCATTTTGTTATCTCTACGCAATAGGAAAATTCATATACTGCTTAATATTTTTTGCATATTATCCATCCACCGCATGATATCTTCTGAAAAATCAAAATATTAATGTTATATTATTACAATGCTTCTTAAATATCAATTTTTGACAAATTTGAAATCCAATATATTTTGCACAATTATTATTTATCAAAAAATTCCAAGTTAGTAACTTTCTTTTCAAATGGCAAATAACATATACTTTGACTTACCTGTAAGTTTTTGTTCCTAATCATCATTTCCTCTTATAGAACATCATTATTGTTCTTATAATTACTACCAGTGTCATAGATATTGTAGTGGCTACAACTGAATTAATAGAAAATGATAAATAACTGTGTATAACACTAACACATAATTGTGTATAACAATGACACATAACTTTTACTTACATATCTGTCGATAAGGGATTACTTACTGTGATATCCTGTTGATGTTTCTTAAGGCACTTGATTAGGTGCGATACGGTATCATTCCTTATGGTATACTGTAGATAAGTATTTTAGAAAATAACAAGAATAAATCTAAATTATTCAGAGGTTCCAGTTTCGGCTTAGACATAAATACAGGACCATTTGCAAAGAAGAAAGGGTGCGTTTCTACAGCCTCGTTATAGTAACCATGAATACCAATCTCTGAATTACTGGTTACTAAACATAAATATCCTATAAAATTTAATATATTTCTTTAATTTTTAATACATACATGAGTTAGTAGTTCTAAATTATGAATCATCCTACCTGTGATATTACGCTTTTCCTTATAATATCATCACTCGAGTGAACAACATTAAGATCATGTAAACCATGTCATCCTATCTTACTGTGAAGATACTTAGTTATGTTATCTAACATTATAAAAATATCATCAAATTCAAGTCCTTTTATTCACATCACATGGCCACGACGATCTGGTTCTTCGTTATATAATGTTCTAAAATTTGTCGTATATATAGGATGTACAAACCGTGATATCAAGGTATCAGTTCTTCCTTCCCAAGGGACAGTTTCATTAAAATTCTGATAGAATTAAAAATTAATTATTAATATTCTAACAATCATATATGTTAAATACATTATAGTCAACGATATATACCTGAGCGAATGTAGGGGTGATTCCTTGATAATTATAAATGTCATCAGCCCACATCATTGTGCCACTTCTTTGTACTCCAGCCTCTAGATTAACAGCCTAAACAAACATACGAAATTTTATAGAAGCTGTACAAAATATAGTATATATGCGCAATATTGAAGCGTTCAAGGGGATATAAAGGTAATGTACATCACATACACGTGTACTCTCATGCAACAAAATACAATTAGATTTAATAGTATAAGCTCTTTTATTCATCATAATAGATTGGAAATTTAAGTGTCTTACGAGGGTGAGTAAAAAGTTACCCGCTCTGTCGGTGTAGAATTTATTTTAAGCAATTGTCAAAAAAGACATACATCATTTTTTGACATAATCACTCGATTTCTGTATACACTTTGTCCATTTGCCGAAGGACCTTTGTATTTTCTCATTAAAAAATGTTTTGGGCTGAGCTGCGAACCACGAATGCATCGTCGTCTTCACCTTTTCATCAGCTTTTTCGGCATCCATCTCGCACAAACTTTTTAAAATCCAAATCTGTCGTGCACTATTGCATAAGCAGAGCCGTGGCTGATTTGCAAATGATTTGCCACATTATCCAGTGTCACTCGTCTATTCCATAGAGCATAAGTTCATGAGCACGTTCAATGTTGTCATCGTGGATGTGGACGGGCGTCCAGCTGTTTTTTCATAACACTTGTGCGATCTTCTTTGAACTTTTGTGCCCATTCAAACACACTTCGTGACAAAACACTTTCTCCATAATGTGCATTAAATCTTTGATAAATATAGGCATCAAACATAACCTCCGACCACAAGAAACGAATCACAGCATCCTGCAATGTTTTCCTGCAAATCACCATTGCAAAGCGCCATTACTCGCGCAACGGTCACAAACGAATTGACGTAACACAAAGAAACCTGCGCAGCAGCACTGAACAGATATTGACGTCATACGAAGAGTGCAGATGGATCAATACGGTCGACAGAAGTTTTAACTATCTGGAGTGCGGATAAATTTTTACTGAGAGTCGTATAGGAATCTATAATCTGTAAGTACACCTTTGGCTGAATGGAAATTTCTCTTACATATAGTCAAAAATGCTGAAACTGTGTATTGAATTGGAAAGTGATAAAAAATAAGTGAAGTTTCGAGGTTGCATGTGATTGCATGAGTACACAGGACGTTTTTAGCGAATAAAAAATAATTTTGAAAGACACGAGACTTATCTTGTATTTTATGCACTCTCTGTGTCCGAATTTCCAGAAGCTCTCTATCTTATGAGGTGTCTTAGATTAGCCGGAAAATTTTGTACGTACATACAAGAAGTATACGATCGAAGTGGAATATTCCATTATTCTCTTGATACAACAGAAACGAAATTTACAGAACTTCTCAGAAAGTTGGTTTATTATTACCAAATTAATAGAATTAATATACGTTTATCATCTTTACATACCTAAGTTGTGGAGGTTTATCGTGCGTAAAAAATTAGTGTCGTTTCAAAGTTACATTTCGTACATTTTAAGCCTATAATTTGTAACGTACAAAACAATGTAAATTTGAGCTGTTTCTTATCTCCACAATAAGAAAATCCAACTTTACGTTTTTTACACAATGATATTTATGGAACAGTAATATCATATTATTGCATCGCTTGGAGAATGAAGTCAAGGTACGATGTGACCCTAGTGTAAACGCTGGGATACCCAGCTGTGCCGCACTTATAAGCATAAGACACAATACCTATTAAATACGAGGTTAATTCATGTTGTATCAGCAGTGGTCCGCCGCGGTCAGCCTGAAAGGATCGTTAAATTTTTAATCAAAGATACTGAAATATATCGATCGAATTGTATTGAAATTATACTTATATACAGTAATAATCTTCTATTGATTTGTGTATTGAAATACTCCAATTTATAACGTACATGTTATATGTATTTTGAGCAAAACTAAGATTAGAAGGAAATTAGATTAAATACCATAACGAGGTGTGAGAAGTGGGCAAAACTATTAAATTGTGTTTATCTATTATTTTTAATGTTTAAGACGTCGATTTGATGTTAATTCGAATCGACGTGTCTTCAGATACCGTATAGTTTGTAGTAACTCTGTAACTTAATTACCGTACAAGAATCCTCTCCACCCTGAGCATGTTCGGCGCATATTATACCATCAGTGATATCAGGTGCATTAGGAAATTTGGAATAAGCTATTTTGCATTCGGCGTTCTTAATCACTGGCATTTGTACTTCCATTAATGCATTACGTCGTGGTCGTCCTACGAAGAAAATAAGAAAGATATTTAAGACTGGAACTATTTAATTTTATTATAAAATTGATATCACTTACTATATCTTAATGCTCCCGATCCAGCAACAAGGGGGTTATAGCCGACGAAGTTGCTCTTTCGTAGGGGCTCTTTCGTACAAATGGGATATACGTACCCTGAAAAATAAAAAAATAAATGAAAATGCAGGAAACGAATGACCAAAAGTATGAGAAAGAATTATACACGCTTTATGACACAATATATGTGTACAGTAAGAAATTTCAGGATATGATACTTCAGTAATACTCAATAGCATATATATATATATATATATATATATATATATATATATATATATATATATATATTTGAGGACTTACTCGAAAATGGCACCTCCTCCACCAATCTAAGAATGACAATATTATGATTGTGTATGTTTTCTATTCCATCCATATGTGCACAATGTGCTGCGGTCAAAACATGCCTAGCCGATATCAGGGAACCTCCGCACTTCCATAGTGGTTTGTCTGGGTTTCGGGGATTACGAAAACCTAATGCAGCGATCCATGGCCAAGCGCCTAAAATGCAATAGTCATAGTTGTGAATATACATAATTTTTTCTCACATAACAGGTAACAACGATTATTACCTATTCGATATTCGATCATACAGCAGACGATAAGTACATACGTACAAATACTCTGAAATAGAGATTTGATAAAGACAGAAATTAAATTTTTATTCCAGTGGAATACAAATTATTAAATAATTCTATATAATTTCTATTTGAACTATACTGAACTATAAAGTTCAAACGTGTAATTTCTGCCCTAACAGTTTTTGTTCTCTATCCATATTATTACTCCTATATCAATTTTTTATTTCAAGCAAAAAGATACTCTTCCTAACATGAAGTAAAAGAAAGAAATAATTCAAGTTAATAAGTAAAGTTACTACCGATAAAATCATAGCATTATTATTTAGTCTAATTGAAATGTACATTGATGTGCTGTTTAATGCCTTTAAAGTTCATTCTTTGCAGTAAATGGCTTATTATTAATCGGAAAGAAAGACATAAAACGTACCAAGTTCAGCTGGTTTACCATCGACCACCCTGGTATGAGAGACGTTGCTAAAACCACAGTATGGTGGTCGCAAAGCCTTATACTTATACACAGTTTTTATTAAAATTTCTCTCTTCTCTTTGTTTGGATCGTTCGGACAGCAAACGATCGTAACATTGCCCTGGTATCTGCACACTGATCGTCTATAAAAATCGGTGGCTGTACGGTACTGTATCTGCCATATTTCTTGCAGAGGTTTACATTTTCTGTAGTCAAGGCACCTGCCTTCTTGATTGTCCGGTGTGGTACATTCTGGATCAAACAATTTTAAAACATTTATACAGTTCAAAGATGCGTAAGAAAGCGACACCGATTACTCAACTTTCGAAGTAAAAAGCCGATCAAGTCCACCGGATTGCCCTACAGACACGTATTAATCCGTAAGAGTGAGTCATCATGTTGATAATAATTATCTAAAGAAACTTTTCACGTGAAAATATAAAATTTTAATTGATTAGATATTGTGTTAGCCATACTTAAGAAAGAAAATGAAAATGAATGAAATGAAAGAAAAGGACTACCTTCAACCTCATTTTTTAAATAAACACTTTGTCAGTTTTTCGGTAAATAAATTCTTAGGAATTCAGGACAGTTTTTAGTGAATCATTTTGTTTCGACCGTTCGCGGAGAGACGCGATCGCGAGATAGCACGTCAACGAGAGTTGTAAGTTCCCATTACGATTAAATAATCGACGCCACGAACTGATCGATCCCCTTATTTCGATTATGATAATAAGGGTAGTTCAATGAAATTCCACAGAATTAACACAAATAAATTAATGTTTATTTCAACAACTTATTAACTAGAAAGATATAAATGGAACAAAAAAAATGTAACTGCGTTTTGGTTGATAAGTAATGCGCGACATACCACATGTGTTGACGGTTCGACTTCTCGAAAAGTTCTGAACGCCTTTCGATTTTTTTCGTTTTTTCTGGAAGGCGACCCCCACTACGTTCGGATCACGCCACATTCTTTTACGCGAGGTAAAATACGGGCCACGAGTCGACGTTTCTGGAAGTCGCCCTGCTTAATGCACCATGCGCTTGCCACTACAATGTTTGTTTGCCGGGCAGACACGACGATCCGTCTGCGACATTATAGTGCCGCGATCGATAGTTAAGAATATGACCTATGGTAAGCCGCATGGCGTAACATTCTCCCCCCGTTGAGAGGGTACCGATCAAACTAGGGAGGTGTGGTTGAAGTTCCCATCTTATTTCGTCTCGGTGGCTAGTTGTTCGGGTTTCTCGAGATCGGGTTGAATTGGCAGTGGGACAAGCCTTTTGACGCCCCGATCCAAAATGCTTTTTGCCGTCTGAACTGTAGCTGTCCGGATGACACTGTTACGACCGGCATACTTCAAATCCGACGGACTGACGATAGAGATAAAGCACTCGGCGACAATGTATATCGCTGAAGTGCCTAATGAACCATCAACATCCCAACGGTCCTTCCACCGAAGGTTCTAGAAGAAAGAGCACGTGGCAACGGTCGCGGACGCCTAGCAAATGCATGGACGGTGGGGATGTTGAGGGATGACAAAAGAAAGTAATCGGATCCGATCGAAAGTAAAATCATAAGAGTCAGTCTTAAAAAGTCACGCCCAGAGTTCGGAAGTAGATTGTAAAGTGTATTGATGTTAGAAAAAAAATAAAGTTTTCTTTTTTTTATTTTTTACCTCAAATTCCTTTTTTATTTTGTTATTTTACGTGACAACACCATCGGCGCCTGGATGAACTCGGCCCAGAGGCCAATGCATGGAGGGAACGTTGTCCTCTCTGAGGATGACGATTGTGCCCTTTTGGATGCTGTGTCCACCCTTGCTCCATTTATTGCGGTTGGTTAGCTCGTTCAAATACTCCTTATGCCAGCGGTTCCAAAAATGTTGTTTAAGCTGTTGGATATGCTGCCATTTGGAGAGTCGGTTCGATGGAATGTCTCTGAAATCTCGATCACGTAAGCACATTAATGAATCGCCAATGAGGAAATGTCCGGGAGTGAGGGCTAGGAGATCATTTGGATCGGTGGAGATAGGAGTTAGCGGGCGGGAATTGAGGACTGCTTCTATTTCTATGATAAGAGTATTACGGTGTTAAGCTCATATGTTTCTGTTTCTCCACTCGCGCTGCGCCATAATATCCTTTGATATTTCCGATCCTCTGGTCGTACGAGGAATTGCCGATACATTTTCTCGATCTCGCCAGTGAGTACGTACTGATGAGCGCGGAATCTAATTAATATACAAAATAAATTGTGAATTGATTCGAGAATATAGGATTTCCCCATTTTCATGATTATCGTGATTTTTGTATAAATATATTTTTTAAGATACTAATAATTAGGTACTTATAAATTAGTATTATCAATTATTTTGCATTTATAATTCCGCCTCTAGTATAAGTGTTAATTGAAAACTAACTTTATGTTTCAAAAAGTACTAGCAAAGTCGTTGAGTAACAAGCCACTGATGCTAACACAAATAGCATTGTCGTAATTAAATATTTCTAAATATTCATTTTTCATTTTGAACCTGTAGAAACAATTTATTATATATACTATTAGCTAAGTAATTG
The DNA here is from genome assembly GCF_024542735.1 of Bombus huntii. Classification (NCBI taxonomy): domain Eukaryota; kingdom Metazoa; phylum Arthropoda; class Insecta; order Hymenoptera; family Apidae; genus Bombus; species Bombus huntii. The sequence continues at coordinate 272,085 of NW_026099332.1, read as the reverse complement.
CATATTTAATTAAGTCGAAATATAAAACTTAGTTATTTTAATAATTTAAAAAATAAAAAACTGACAAACATTTCAATTTAATTTATGGTTGGAACAAAAGACAGTTATTCTTCATTAATTGAAATATTGCAATGCAGAGTACTTTCCAAAATACGCCGAGAGTATTCCTGATGGTGAAACGAGCGTTGCTTCATCGAACGCAGCTAAAGAAAACAACATCTATGTAGTTGGTGGTACGATGCCTGAAATAGAGGGCGCTAAATTGTACAATACCTGTACTATTTGGGGTCCCGATGGAACTTTGATAGCAAAACACCGAAAGGTAAGTAATATATTCCTTTATGGCTTTGAATTTGAAAATATTGGGGTGAAGAAAGTGACTCTATCTAGGAATAATTTAGGAATATACATATGTACATACGTATACTATAACCAATTCTATAATTTACGGTTTATAAAATACGTTATGATACGGGAAACGCCCATTTTTGTTGTAATGTGTTTGTTGTTGTATAAATTTTTCACATACTTAAAATATTATTATACTTATTTTTTCTCCTTTTTAAACATTATTAAATGATAAGATTTTTTAATAAAAGAAAGTGATAAAAACGCTGTCAGTTATTAAATAAAAAATAATTAAAGTTTAGGAGTTGGTAACTTTGATATTAAATTACAAAAGTTGCAGCAATAGAATTAGCGACCACATTTTTATGTTATTAGGTACATCTATTCGACATCGACATTCCTAATAAGATTACTTTTCGAGAGAGTGATTCACTCAGTCCTGGTAACTCCCTAACGACGTTCGATGTGAAGGGCTGCAAAATAGGTATTGGCATTTGCTATGATATTAGATTCGAGGAAATGGCACGCATTTATCGGAACAAAGGTACAGTAACTTAATCGATCAATACTTAACTAGCAAAAAATTAAATATCTTTCTTAAATATATTCTATATAAAATTAATATAATCTGTAACTCTGTATAAAAAGAAGCTTAATTTAAAAAAACCAGTATATTTGCTGAAAATGAAACAAATAAAAGAATTAAAAGCACAATAAGAGGACTGTCCTCGCATATTCAGAAATGATGGAATGTGAACCGTGCAACTACGAAGTTAATTGGTATTCGGTGGCTTCATATTTCCTGCTTCTCTGGGTTAGGTTGCCAAATGCTGATATATCCAGCGGCATTCAATATGACCACTGGACCACTGCACTGGTCATTACTTCAGCGTTTCAGAGCGAATGATAATCAATTATACGTTGCCTGCATATCACCGGCTCGTGTTCCTTAAGCAAGTTACGTCGCATGGGGACATACACAGTTGACCAATCCCTGGGGAAAGATTCTTTACGATTTGGAAACTCAAGAGAATATGGCAGTCACCGATATCAAAAAAAAAAAAAAAAAAAAAAAAAAAACTGGCGAACCGTGTGTTACCACAACGAGACACGCGATGCTATTTGTCGCTTTAAATTGTGCCGCAACTCGTTTTTGAGATCTTTGCCAGGGGCGCGTTAAAACATGCTGAAAATATATTTCTGGCTTTTCTGGGGTTTAACTGAAATATGACAAATAACGTTGTAAAACATATGTACTTATGACTTACAGAGTAATTGAGTGTACAAAATATATAGTATACAAAATAGCCAGCGATTTAGGGCTTTAAAAGATCAAAAGGAAAGAAAAGGAAAGAAAAGAAGAAAGATAATATGTTGTGGCAGTCTAAGTCGATCTAAGAAAATAGATAAAGGGAGGGAGGGGCAAAGCTAGTTAATCTGGAAAGAATCCAAGCGTCAATTTCAAGCATTTACAGAGAATCAAGCGGGCTGGTTAAAGTCGTGAGTTGAGCAATTATCCCGCGTTAGGTTCAATCAGGTTAGTCCCACGCGAAATTGATCCAACCATGCGAAAACGAGTGTATTCTGATTTCTGTCGCAGATACTTCTGGCTAGTGCAGTACCTACACGGTGGTTGTTGAAATAGCCGCTTCTCATCTATTTTCCGCAGCACGGACATCATCCTTTGATCCCTTACGACTAACGAAGTTTTCGAAGATGTACGGCAGTTTGAGATTCTACTTGAAAATGATCATGATTGCGGTCTGTGTGCCGTCTGCTCTTCTTTTTGTCCTTCCGTTAAAGACTGGTAAGTTGATACTGATTAATTATGCGATCGAAACCCTATATAATGGCTACAAAAATGCCGCTAATATAATATTCCTTCTTTCTTGTATCTGTCTGCCTCTCAGGTCGTTTTACTAATTACAATAAGTAATTTCGACTTCTTTGCGCTCCCTTTTAACGCATTCGAGACCGAAAGAAATTCATATCAGTCAGTAGGCAAGAGTATAATATACATATTTTATATATAACTTATGTAGTAATGTATATATCATGTTAATTTCATATTTTTTTCAATATAGAATTATTATATATATATATATATATATATATATATATATATATATATATATATATATATATATATATATATATATATATATATATATATTACATTACTACATAAGTTATATATAAAATATGTATATTATACCCTTGCCTACTGACTGATATGAATTTCTTTCGGTCTCGAATGCGTTAAAAGAGAGCGCAAAGAAGTCGAAATTACTTATTGTAATTAGTAAAACGACCTGAGAGGCAGACAGATACAAGAAAGAAGGAATATTATATTAGCGGCATTTTTGTAGCCATTATATAGGGTTTCGATCGCATAATTAATCAGTATCAACTTACCAGTCTTTAACGGAAGGACAAAAAGAAGAGCAGACGACACACAGACCGCAATCATGATCATTTTCAAGTAGAATCTCAAACTGCCGTACATCTTCGAAAACTTCGTTAGTCGTAAGGGATCAAAGGATGATGTCCGTGCTGCGGAAAATAGATGAGAAGCGGCTATTTCAACAACCACCGTGTAGGTACTGCACTAGCCAGAAGTATCTGCGACAGAAATCAGAATACACTCGTTTTCGCATGGTTGGATCAATTTCGCGTGGGACTAACCTGATTGAACCTAACGCGGGATAATTGCTCAACTCACGACTTTAACCAGCCCGCTTGATTCTCTGTAAATGCTTGAAATTGACGCTTGGATTCTTTCCAGATTAACTAGCTTTGCCCCTCCCTCCCTTTATCTATTTTCTTAGATCGACTTAGACTGCCACAACATATTATCTTTCTTCTTTTCTTTTCTTTTCTTTCCTTTTGATCTTTTAAAGCCCTAAATCGCTGGCTATTTTGTATACTATATATTTTGTACACTCAATTACTCTGTAAGTCATAAGTACATATGTTTTACAACGTTATTTGTCATATTTCAGTTAAACCCCAGAAAAGCCAGAAATATATTTTCAGCATGTTTTAACGCGCCCCTGGCAAAGATCTCAAAAACGAGTTGCAGCACAATTTAAAGCGACAAATAGCATCGCGTGTCTCGTTGTGGTAACACACGGTTCGCCAGCTTTTTAAAAGCGCTCTCCGTCTGCTTTTTCCTCTCTTCCCTGTCTCTTCGTTTTTCCTTAACAAGCGAAACCATTTTCGCGAGGACGAGAGTACGGAAATGACGTACTGGCAATTTTGTTTTGTGATAATACAAGCAGCTCGGTTTCAGTGAATTAAACTTGACCCCAAGCTTCTACTTATCTATCTTCCTTTCCTTTATTTTCTCTTCTATATCGGTTTTGCGGTTTTCCACATTTCCATCACAATAAACCATGTTTTTTCTCGATTTTACATATTAGCCAATGATTCACGGCAAAAGCGTCGACTGTAAAAATATTTGTAGTTGCAATAGCAACAAGTATGTTTTCTCAAATAGAAAATATTTGGAGCGTACACGCTGGCAAAACAATTCATGAATAGCTCGTCCTCTGCTTGTTATTTGTTTCGATACTGTTAGCAAACAAATTCATGAAACATACTGGTATAGCGTAAAATGAACATAAAAGTTTTGCGTACACTTGAGAGCTGAACTTTGGTTGTTATACGTATATTATACATATACGCATACAGTTATGTATATGTATATATATATATATAGAAAATTCCTTAGAACTTTGAGCTTAATAACATATTAAAATCATTAATATTAAGGAGGTGAACTTTACTTACCAATTACCAAAGTTTCTTCCGCCAAATAATACATAAAAATTGAATAAGATAATGTAACTAGTTTTAACTTTTTTTTGTGTTATAATTTGAATCACTCGATTTATCCGACTGAGGATGGTCGATCGCAATCTCAATTTATACGTATTCTCATCGCATGAAATAGATCACACGAGGGATTTTCAAAAGTCGATGGAATATTAATCGCGATTAATTATTTGTAGGTGTATTCTGTGCGGCTAAAGCAATCACCTAATGAATTATTGAGTACCAGGAATGTTAGCGGTAAACAGGATTGCGGCTATGAATGATTCTCTAATGTCTATATTAGAGATGAATTTGATAATTTATCCTCATAATATGCAATCCGCTTTTAAGTGGAAATCATAATTAACAATTTCTGTTTGATTAAATATGAAGAGCAGATAAATCGATACGCTTAAATCAATATTAGAATTTCTTAACATTTTTATCAAATATTTTAGCACTGTAAAAGCGTCGTAGTAGAGAAATATTAGGTTGTTTTAAAAGTTTCTTTCGTTTTATAAGATAGTAATAGATGTACAACATTTTTCGTTTTATATTATTTTATTGAATTACGTGTGATCCACCTTTTTCCAATTTAATGTAAAATAATATAGAATAACATAAAACAAAATATGTTGTGCATCTGTCATTTCTTTATAAAACGAAAGAAACTTGGGACAACCTAATAGGAATTTACTTTTATTATCCATTATAAAAATGGATTGTTAATCCTCTAGGAGATACGAACAATATAATTGCAATTAATAAGGAATAAGCTAGCATAACTTAAACCAGCTTTTGCAGAAAGCTATTAGCTGAAGATGTTTATTAAACAATGACAACATGAATTTTCTTAAGTACCCCATTTGGTACTTAATCTACTTCGTAAGTACTGTGTGTCCTAGCCTTCAAAGGATGCAATTTTAACCAGAATGTTTCACATTACTTACCCGTATTATTTCCTTGTAATATAATTTATATTTACATTATCTACGTTACGTTACATTCTACGCGTTAATGTAATGTGATTTTTATTTCTAATCGAAGTTATTCAAAATTTGTAGTATCTCAATAAAAAATTAACAGCCTGCAAAAACTTCACAGAAGCATTAGTATCTTCGAAACTATTTAATTCAAATGGCTAATATTCTTTAACAATATGCACTCGACGACGTTTATCGAGAGAAGTATGTGGCGTAATAGTTAAACTTTCAATTCATATACATATATCGTTTATGAAAAAGTAGTCATTCTGCTTTTGTGATCTGTGACACACTATAAATTCTCATAAGCTAACTAACGCGTAATCTTCTGTAACGTATTAATATAATATAGGTATGTATATCTCGACTTTGAGCAACCAATTGGTGCTAAATAAGCTTTAGTACATACTTCTTACACGTAACAAAAGACCAGTTAACATCTCTGCTCTTAAAAGAAAAACGAAAGAAGCTCTGAAAAGCTGCAGAGTTCAGGTCGAATAACACCAGCTCAGATAAATGACCCTCTAACTTACCTTTGTCCTCATCGACGTCAGCGATTTTAAAGCTAGTTATAAAGTGCACTTCTCAGCCAGCGTCCACGGCAGTCAATATTATTTAACGGGTCTTAACGCGATGTAAAAAGGGAAAAAGGAGGAAAGAGGGAACAGGGAAGCAAAGAGAAGAAACGAATTTTTCATTTTCTCGAAACTGGATCAAGTTTCAGGCTGCTCGCCAAAGAGTCTGTAGCTAACGAGACAAGATTAGACAAACCACGCTTTAAAATTGCCACAGAACTATAATAATCCTCGAAATCAATACGATTCGTCGATCCATCGCCTGATTAAAAAATGAGATAGGATGAAGCTCACTAGTCGGCCTTTGAACTTTCAATAGCGCTTACGGCTCGTATACTCTAGTTTGAATGCTACAATGTAAGCCAAGTCAGCTGTAACTAGCGTTCGCGTGATTGTCGCTATCTATTATTCACGCGTTACACGTTCACCAGACAAACGCGTCTACCGGTTGACATTGTTTTCTGTCCTGAGTTTCAAAGCAATTATGTTGCTTCGTGTAATCAAATCTCGCCAAACTAACGATAAGTTCTTGTTTGATCTTACACAGTTATTAAAACTATACAAGTTAAACCAATCTAGCCTAAACAAGTAATGTCGTTATATATTCTTTTTTAAATCTATATATTGTTTAATAAATCCTGGTTAGGATATAGTAGCTGACAAAAATATTCGGACAAATATATTTGTAGAAACATTTTAGGAGTGTATTATGCATAGTGGCACTATTTAATACTGTACTGTGACTATCATGGTCGTGTTGGTATTATTCGAAACTAATCTGAAAATCTGTATGGAATTTGTAAGATATTTAGTACGAGTACTGTGCATTACTGATATGTACACAGCCGAGACGAGATAACGAAGGTACTGCTCTCCATCGTTCATCGCTACGCGTTGCTAATAGCAACATATAATGCATATATATCTCGCAAAGACCATAAAAGTACCCAATGGAACCACGTTTAATATTTGATAATAATGTCCCATTACAGTTTCGTCATTTTCAATTAATTAAACACGACCCTCTCTTTAAAAATTAGAAGATAAAATACGTAATACAAATCTACTCGAAATCTTTTAAACCTTACGGACGACCTTACGGACCTTACTTATGGTCTTTAAAAGCAGCAGGGATTAGCAGAATATTAACTGCGGATTTTTCTTGGACCGCAGCATGCAATATGAAATATGGTTATTAAAATGTACACTGAAAATTTCATATCCATAAGATACTCGTGCTTGTAGAACCTTGAAAATGAATTCTTAACCCAAATAGTCGACCGCGATACTCGAGAAATTTTGTGAAGCTGACGTCAATACCAATATGTACCGTCGTTGTGCTATTATTTCGTGATAAACCGTATTGATTGCACTTCCATTTCACGGAATTAATTTTTCCACACAAAAAGTGATAACGATAATCGAAAAAAGAAAAATATACTACCACATTTCGTATCAGCATACACAAGCGCACTCGATTTTACACGAGTATACAATTTGCAAATTCGACAGAACGATCGGATTTAATTATTTTTTCGATATTTCAGGCATCAAGTTCTATTTACATATCGAACGTTGAAATACGGCGAAATACAAAATGTACAAACCACTCTGGACATTAATTAACTTTAAACGTTATTGATTAATTAAAGAAACCAACCATTGTGTTGATTTTTACATTTTGAAAAATTGTTATCCACTTTTGCTTTGTTTAAAAATTGAAAAAAAATACTTTTATTGTAAGTCACGAGTATCTCTTTTATTTATTTAAACTTTAGATCAAATATTACAATTTATAAATATATCATTTATTTAGATATACTTGTAATATCTGTTTTATAAGTTTGTACAACCATTTATCTATTTATCTATTTTATTTGCACATAATCTTTATAGACTGATTTTGTAAAGAATAAAAAATTGTGATTCTATTTAAAAACGATCGTGTCAGACTCAAGTGATAAGCGATATATATTTCAGCGATATATATATATTCAGATTTCACTATCACATAAACGGTGCTATTGGAAACGTTTCACAATAGACGTCTTATAAGCGCCTGCGATGTCCGTCATATGTAAAGCTATACCACTGAATCACGGCCGCCATTTAGTGATTAAGGTCGATCACTTAGAGTTGTTAATCCGACATAATGGCGAGCAATACATCGAAGACATTATTGAAAACACAGTTACAGTTTAATTTCATTGAGCTTATTTGCAAATAAATGTGTACAATATATTTTAGAGGTTTTAAATATTATTGCTGACTAAACTTCGCATCTACGCATCATCTTTCTTTAACTTTTTTTGCATTTTCTTATCGACGCATGAAGACGAAATGCGTAAATTTTATTATTTATTTAAACATTACTATATTGTGCTCAAAGTAGCGGAATATCGTTCTATTATCAATATATGAAGAACTAAAAGAATTAAAAAAGAATTAAAAAAATATGTAGTTCAATCAATACTTCGTGTATTTTTCTATCTCCACAAGACAATATCCGGACCAGTTACGCTTACAGTATCAACAAAGATTTGTCCAGCCATACGGAATAAGTCGTACTCAGTAGTTTAAAAGTATTAACCGCACAAACTCCAGAAACACTTTTGAAGTAACTTTCGAACCAATAAATCCCCGAACTAAGAACTGTCATATTTCGTCTCTATTTATCGAATATTGTGAGAAAATGCAAAAAAAAAAGAAGTTAAATAGAAAAAGTACTTGGAAACTTAAAAGAAAAAATCTCGAAAAATCTCTTAATACTTTTTACTGTCGTCTTGAGACGCACCATATGTTAAGCTTCTTCGTAGTTACAACTTTTACCGCAGATGTAACGAACTGACAAATGCTTCGAATGGCGCGCGCGCGTCAACGCCTACACTTAAATTTTAAATAAATGTTTTTAAATAAATGTTTAAAATAATACATTAAATGTATTAACTTTCTTGCGCAATTTCATTTAATTTCTTACGATATGGAGGGTTTAATTACGTTTAAGATATCTATTTGAATCTTTTAAATTCGAAGTTTTTTAAAAAATTACCTTAAACTTTATAAAATTAAATCGTTTTTCCACTTTGTTGTATCATAAAATAGTTACTTAAATTCAAACCTTACCGTCGTCTTGAAATATTCTATATTTTCCTCGTCTTAAAAAATTTCCCTACAGAAAGAATAAAGAAGAATAAAATCCCATACGTTAAATTTCGCGTGATTGATGGAATACATAACGATAACGAGAACTAACTAGCGACAACAAGCAACCATTAGCAAGGACAACTGGCGACTATAACCGTCGTCTCTACGATGTATGGCGACTAAGGAGAACAGCCAGCAACTACGGATGACATGTAACAACCAACTGCCCCACTTCTAAAAGGCAACTAACTTGCAAACCCTTTGATGGTTTCTGTAGCGTGATATACCCCTTGAACGTGGTTAAAGAATGTGGTCGCCGCTGGACGGCGGTTTGACAGCAAAGCGATCTCGCCAATTCAAAGCTTGACATTACAAACTACCGAGAATCATTAGGCTCGTTATCGAGCATCTAGCTTTCAGAAGGTGCTTTATCATATGATATGACTTCACGATATTTTTATAGCAAGAAGAATGGCCAACCTCTAACAAAACAAATTTTTACTAAGTGCTGCATGTGAGCTGCAGGCCGGCCTACTAGGGAAATTTGACGAATGAATAAACTAAAATATATACGAATATATTCGTTATATCATAAAATGCTCGCATTATGTTCTCTAACACCATAGAGGAAACTAAATTTATATATTAAAAAATTGGAATACCCTCGTACTTCGCAGTCCATGTGTCCGAGCGATGAATTCCCTCCAAACAAGGAAAAACCAAAGGGAGGTCTTCTTCGAAGGACGTGAGAGGGTAAGGGGAGCAATGGGAACGATGATCACGCGATATACTGGCGGTGTACGTATAGAACGGCTGTTGCGAGAGAGTTCGCAAGAAACAAGAAGAAAAAAGGAATCGTAGGCCGACGCGACTATACGCTGTCGACGGACAAACAGCGACTGAGCCTAACTGAAACGAACTCTGTCGCAGTATGAGCACAGGCTACGTTCGCGGGTCGATCGAACACGTTCTGCGCCTTTCCTCGGCACCAGCGTCAAAACCACCCTCGACGAGCGCAACGCACTGGTGCACCTGTAATATTAACCACTGGTCTTTCCTTTTTCGCGCGATATTATATCAGCACCTATGATACCATTTCAAAGACCGCAATCAAAACATTAAATACCGCATTAAAGCCATACAATAATTCGCAATATTCATTCGTAAACGTTATTGTATATGTGCTTAATTAATCGTTATTATGTTTCGAATGATTTACTACCTCATATTCCATAAGCAGATATATGGTTCATTTTCATCTCAAGTACGATATAATTTGTAACAAATATTTATAATTCACAATGTAAAATATTTATAATTCATTGGAAATATTATTCTATCACGGTATAGTGGTCAAATTTCACATAAATCACAAACATATGGTAGTCAGAAGCTATACTCACGACATGACAAATCATGATGATGTCATGAAAAATGGCGTCCGTCCATATATATTCAAACGCAACGAACAAGTTCGAACTTTTCGAGAATAAACGATTTGTTCGATAACATCTGTCGCGAGCTTCTCTTCCTTTAACGATAACAATTGACAACTAAAGCTCGAGAGGCTCGTAAGGATGAACAGCGACGAGTATCTAGAAGCTATGTACTCACCTGGACAAGGAGACTCCAACACCAAGGACGTTGGAAGTTTCAAGAAGCGAAGATGGAAACTGAAGTAGCACGTCAGGTCAACTCTGGCAAAAACTGCTAAAGAAAGAAAAATCCAACTAATTTGTTTCCAACAATAAAATGAAATTAATTTGTTTCACAAATTATTAACTGGATATTATTCAAAAATTATTCAAAATTCGCTTGATTGATTCACGGCCCGAGACACTTGGGTCATGCCATTTTGGTAATGGACGAAAATGGCAGAAGGAAGAACGACCGTTTTTTTTCATATTTCTCTTTCCCCGGGAAACGAAAGAATGCCCGAGCACCTTGTTTCATTTCTTCTCGACATCAATTTCAATCTTTTTAAACGAAATATAATCTGAACGATGAAAAGTTCATTCAAATAATGCTCCGCGCCAGACACTCACGAAAATTAAGAAGAAACACGGAAAATTCGCGAATAAAACGGATTTCTTTGTCCCAGTGAGATAATAAATCTCGTACACGTATTGGTTTTTAAAATCAATATATCCACCAATGTGCACTCGTTTAACAAGGGTGATGGAACGTGCCAAAAATCTCTCAAGAGAGTCTTGGCAACGGAAGAGTCGAAAATGTCACAATTATGAATGAAAAATTCGAATAGTTGCTGATTTTACAGTCGAAACCGATAAAGAACTCCAGATATTCCCCCAATTATTTTACAATAAATTCGCGAAAATGATCGATTGCTGACGTCATTGTATTCTAGAAAGATTGTAAAACGATAAGAATTTATTGAAAAAACTTATATTCGATGATAACACTTCTAATAAGAGTACTAAGAGGAGCGATTCTGTACTCACCTTCCTGCCTCGAAGTACCGAACGCAATTAACCGTCCGCCCAGGATGGAACCGTTCGGAACTTTTGTAAGTCACTGCACGGCCGCTGCTTATGGTGGAAATGTAATAGATATAAGTACAGAGCGCGTGAGCGAACTAAAAACGCGATAGAGAAGTAGAGAGAGGATGTTCCGTCCTTGTATAATGACGCGCACTTGTACAGGAAATATGTAACAGCGGTATACGAGCAGCGTCAGTGTCCACTAGTGTGCATGCCTGATTAAACAAGGACAGGAAGTATCTATACATGGTGTTCTCTTTCTATTTCCATGTTGCATCCATCTTACTATACAGTACACACACTCAGCTATTCTATCATTATATTTGTGCGTTGCTTATGTGTGAACCAAACATTTCCATGACAACAAATCGTTTGTCTCTTGTTTGATGCTCGGTTTTCAACAGAGTTGAAAGAATTTTTTAAGAGAAACGCAATGGACGGGTTGTTTTTAAAGTAATAAACGGAAATTCTCGTATCCATTGAGAAACGATAGGCGATTTGAAAGTGTCACTATGAACGGTGATTTATCGATGCAAGGTAGTATGAATAAGATATTTTATAATCTGCGAAAAAAGGTAAGGAATATTCTAGATTTTAGATTTTAGAATTTCCACGTCACAGACGAGTGTGTTTTGTTATTTGATTTGTAATATTGCTGCAGTTCTCTTAATAGCTGTTCGTTTCATGCGATACTCGCACATAGTATCTATGACTTTTGCTTCTAACAATTTTTATAATTAGGCTGTATCAAATATTTTTAACGTTCGTGTTTCATGAAAAATCATGTGTAACTCGTTGAATTCGCAAATGTAACAAAAAATTACATGAAAAACCTTATATTATTGTAATGAAAAAATAATTATATTAGGAGGAGAGTCGTATTTCGGAACGTCATCGGAACATATTACACCTTGTATGTGATTATTTGGAACACAATGGGTGAGTATATTATAATTAAAATATATTCCTAGTTCCAATTCTTTTGAATAGTGTCAGTGACCAATCGAAATAGAAATCAGTGGACATCATGGAGAGAGAAGGCGAAACCAAATTTGAAAATTCGACATCGGTAATTCAGTAGTTAAGAATAACTCAATCGATTATGTAGATTAACTAGTTATAAACAAATATATGAAGTATAAATTCAAATTATTCTTATCCATCTAAAAATTGGAAATTAAAAAGCAGAAGACAAGAAATTATCTTCGAGGATTTATATAGTAAATACATTCTTTTGCCTGTCTTACCTAGAGATAAAATAGTTGTTTGATGGTTATCTTATAGTGTTCAGTCATTGCGAAAAATATTTTTAATTAGTTAAAAACTATAATTAATTAAAAACTACATTTTTTTATGTATATAGACGTTAGCGATGTATTATTCCGGGAAGCTCGTCTATCTCCCGAACATCGGGTTTGCGACAACATCGATTTGGAAATTATCGTTGCAGAGTATGAAAATTATTACAAGATGAAATTTCAAAAATATCCCATATTGTGTAAGAAAATAACTGGAAGGGAAATGACGAGGGAAGTGACAAATGCAAGCAAAACGTAAGAATTTAAATTATTTAACGATATTAAACGGTATTCAACGTATTCAACGTATCGTATTCAACGTATCGTATTACAATATGATCCAGTGTTTGTAGAAGTATTGAGACAAAAGCCAAATCTGTTAGTAAACAAGCGAGAAGTGAGCCTGTGAAAGAGACGAATCTACAGCAGAAGATAACTGATGACAATACGAATCATATTAATCTCGCAATGACAGTGACGTCAATATTCCCCAATGAGAATGATGGACGTTCATCAGAAGAGCTATTTAACGTCCCAATGGAACAATCCATGCAATCGAAGATATTGAAATGCGTTGAAAAGCTTTATTCAGATAATCCGGAATTACGAAAGATTGCTGAGGACATCTCATGCGTAAGTTATTTTCGATTAATATACGTATCGTAAAGCTTTTAAACGATAAAATTCCCGTCGATAAACCGTCCAACGTATATCGACGATGACGTGATTTCAGTAACGCTTCAAATATCAAATTACGTAACACTTACTTAATATAGAGAAGACGCCATTTTATCTTTGTATCGTCACAGGAGATCATAGTAAACAAATTAAATGTACATTGGGATGACGTTATAGGCCTAGAGGAATGTAAAACCGCTGTTAAGGAGGCCGTTGTGTATCCCCTTAAGTATCCTATCTTTTTTGATGGCCCGTTTTCCCCCTGGAAAGGTATTTTGCTGTACGGCCCACCTGGTACAGGTAAGATACTCGTATTCTTTTCATTTCTGTACGTGTTTACAAGAAATATACAAAACAGGGAAAACGAAGTTAGCGAAGGCAGTCGCGACAGAATGCCATTGCACCTTTTTTAACATAACTGCCAGCTCATTGGTCAGCAAATGGAGAGGCGATTCCGAGAAGTATATACGTGTAAGTTGCTTTGTCTATGTAAGTTTCTTTGTTCCTTTGTCTATGAAGGAGAGATTCTAGGTATAAAAAGATTTGATTTTATTTTTCGTCATTTATATATAAATAGAATAGTTGTTTGGAAAACGAAATGATATCATATTCGTGATGAGGCAATGAATTTAAGGAATTTCGAATATAATATTTAATGAATAATACATTTGTTAAACTGAACAGGTTTTATTTGAACTTGCCTATAGTCATTCGCCTACAATTATTTTTATCGACGAGATTGGCTGGATCGCCACAAATAAAGGAGACTGTATATTGTCTGAACCTGCAAAGAGATTCAGATCAGAACTTCTTTCTAGATTGGATGGATTAGTGTCTAATGAGAATTCTAATGTAGTTCTTCTGGCTACAACTAATTCCCCTTGGTACGTATATCACGTTATTTCAATGTTTTCTAAGTAGAAAATATCGTAATATTTCTCCAAATTCCAAATATGTTATTGTGTTGTTTGAAGTATTCCTTCATTATTATTAGTATAATAGAACGATAATATTTATTGTAAATATGTTATTAGGGGCATTGATGCAGCTTTACTCAGGCGTCTCGAAAAGCAAATATACGTATCATTACCCAATGAAGTTGCTCGACTTGGTATATTCAAATTATACCTTAGCAACCACTTATTAGAAAATACAGATATTGTAAACCACATAGTAAAATGTACTGAAAGATATTCTTGTGCAGATATAAAATTGCTTTGTAAGCAAGCGTGGCTACTAGAAATAAGCCCGATATGGAGGAGACTTGAAAAGAAAGAAACACCTGTTACCACTTTGAAATATGAATTAAAAAGTTATGAAATATTAGCAAAATTGTTAAAAAAAATGTCACCTACAGTTATGCAAATAGATAAATATGATACGTGGAACAAATAAATACGCAATCGTAAGGACAGATATTGAAAAATATAAATAAATGGATTATCGTTCGAGAAATCATTCGTATGTGTGTGCATGTGTGTGCGCGCGCGCGCTATAGGCTAAGTTTAAAATGTTCGGTTGTATTATATCCTTGTATTATATATGTCGGAGATGAAAGGAAAACCGGAGCCTTCCCTTTGCAATTTTGAGGAAGCCTTCTAATGCTTTAGCCTAGATTTTATCATAACTGTAATTAAGCAATTGTCATTTGTAATTGTTTGATATTTGTGAAAGCGAAAGTGGGTTCGAGGTGACAACTGGTCGCCGAACGTAGCCACGGTCACGGGATAAACGTTTTGCCTGACGAAGGTGTGGATCGGTTGTATTGTTCTCCCTAGAAATCACATAGAATTGTACTTTAGAGATGTCGATATAATGGGACACACGTTGTATTAGGAATCAATCTCCAGACAGAAACTGCCTAGTAACGGCGTTTGAATCTTTCTCGATGTTTCCAAAGAGTATACAACAAACTTTTGACAGAAATTGCCTAGCAACAACGATTGGAACCTTCTCGATGTTTCCAGCGAGCATATAACAAACAAATGCAATCGTATAGCGAAAAAGATTTTCATCAGATATTCATTCGTGTGATCACCTTGGAAAGTGATACATCGAGCAATTTACCGAGTGTCTCAGCAATTGTAGTTTGTGTTTAAAATTATTCTACACATAGTAAAGAGTTATCCTGTTGACCGTGGATTCGTTTGAACCCCGGAACATTGTTAATAGCGTTAATTAAATTCATTATTCGTGAAACTTATCAATCGTTAATCTCATTATACGTTAAATTCATTATTCGTAAGACATATTATTCGTTCCTCTTATTGTTCGTTAAACTTATTAATCTTTAATCTAATTATTAGTTAAACTTATCGTTTGTTAATCTTATTATTTATTAAACTCATTATTCATAATATTTTGTAAAACCTTGTTTATTCGCGTAAATATATTCTCTGTTTCGTAAAACAATGGCTAATTCAAACGAAGGATCATTACGCGCCTTAAATCCTAATGATAACCCGACATATATATGTGAGTGTATTTTATCAAAAATATGTTTTTTATGTTTTCTTATCTTAGTAATTATTTTTAAAAAAGTCTTAAAGTCTTATATGAAAATAAAGCTGTTCTTTATTTCAAATAATTGAAGTAAATAAATACAATGAGTTTTATATTTTATTATATCTTATATTATTGTTATATTGTTATTGAAAAAATTGATATAATCAACAGTTCTTCCTGTTCTCTTGATTGTTTCTTGCTTGTTTCAAACCATGGTAATAACCTACAAAAGAAATAACATAGTCCATTGAAAATTTAATATACAATAAAATACTTATATGAAATAATTACCTGTGTAATATACCATGCAACCACTAATATACCATGACATCAACATACTTGAAAGTGCGTCTGTATCATTATCTGGTAATCTAGTACATTTTATTAAAATTTCGTATTTTTTTTCCAAATAAAATGTTAAACTTATTCCAAATTACTTATTAATATTAGAAGTATTCAGCATTCCATTAGAATTTTTAAATTGTACTTACTTGGCCATTAATTGTGGTGGTAAAGGAGGTGCAGGTGGCATTATATCAGTCATCGAATTGAAAGATGGTCCCGGTATGAAGTGATGTTTATACGCATTTGCTTCTTCAGAGTCACAATCCATTTTTTCTACATTATATTTTTTCGAATTTACATTTGTAGAAAAATTAGTCTCACAAGTCTCATCGTTCTCTTCATTGAATTTCTCTTCCAAAGCTTTCTTTTGTTGTGCTATTTGACTTTGCAAACCTTCTGATTCTAAAAGAGAACTCAATTCGACTTTCTGTGTATTACCATAGCCTAAACACAGAGTAAAAGAAATTTTTGTCATTTAATAGAATGACTGAGTGCCATTCGGTTACTGTCCTTACAGGCAATGTATTAGAATTTCCCGTGCATAAATGTATATGTATAAATGTTTGCCTTGATATATGTAGTAATAATCACTCGTCTAATGAGGAGAATTATATTCCAAGCAGCTAATAATGAACAATAAGTAACATGCATGTTTATGGTTCATGACCCTATATCCCACGGGTCTCCCCATAGACATTGACAGGTACTCCTGCCCAGTTAAGGACCTGCTGAATGACACTGTGATAGACTATGCGAAAGCCTTTACTTCATATATATATGTATTTTTAGTACATTTCTTAATTGACATAACCATCATGCTAAAGGTATTACCTACAAATTTTACAACACACGTGCTGTTGAGGTTATTCGGTGTGTAAACAGAGAAAACACGTGGATAAATTGTAAGGTAGAAAATATATTTAAATAGAAGTGTAATAAGTAAAAATACAATTTGAGCTGGTCCAGATCCGCACGCTAGCTGTGTTACCTAATAACTGAAAAACCCCGAAGCCAACGTCGCCTGTCTACTGTTTATGGCCTGACTTCGTCGCAGTCTTTTGTCTACACGCTGTCGATGGCTTCAGTGCTTGAGAAAACTAAAAAAGACCAGATGTAGAGTTTTCTTAGAAGTGAACTTCAACACCCTCCCTAAAACTCTACATCCCTACAAACAATTATCTCAAATTTACAAATTATCTCTTAATATTTTCTAACTCTTGTCGTAAATATCTGAAAATTAATTTGTCAATGCCTTCTCAAGTACATTTGCCAGCCGCCTTTCTCTTTTCCATACAAATTAATTTATTACACAAAAAAAAAAAAAAAAAAAAACTAGAAGACTAAACAGATCATGTAGAGTTTTTCCTCTTTTTGTTTGAGAAGTAATAATCACTTCGACACCCTCCCTAAAAACTCTACATGTTTACAAACAATTACATCTTAATATCTTTTTTACTTTTCAAACCTAACTTTTTCCTTAAATATTCAAATCTCGGTTTTGGCAATGCCTTTGTACATATATCCGCCAATTGCTCTTCGCTTGTTACATACGTTATATCAATTTCGCCTCTATTGTATAAATCTCGCAAGAAATGATATCTTACGTCAATATGCTTACTTCTTTGATGGAATTCTGGATTCTTAATTAATTTCACGGCACTAGTATTGTCTACACATAGCATATACTTAAGGATCTCTAATTTACATTCAAGAAATATTTTCTTTAGCCACATAATTTCTTTCGCTCCTGAGGCTGCACTGACATATTCAGCTTCGGTCGTAGATAAAGCTATACATTGTTGTCGCTTACATTGCCATGTGATGGCCGCATTCGCATACTTACATACAACGCCTGATGTCGACTTTTTTGTTTCTTTGTCGCCTGCATAGTCAGCGTCGCTAAAGGTTTCGAGACTGCCTGCTTTTGTATATAAGAGTCCCATGTCTGCGGTCCCTTTTATGTAGCGCAAAATTCGTTTGACTAATTTCCATTGATACTGGTTTGGATTCTCTAAGTGTCTCGCCGCTATATTTATTGCAAAACTAATATCTGGCCTACTTACGGTTTGTAAAAACATTAAGTTCCCTACGGCTTCTCTGTATGGTGCGTTACAATCATTATCGCCTATGTTACTTTCGTTCCAATTAGTCTCGATAGGTGTAGAAACACTGTTTGCCTCATTCATATTAAATTTTTCCAATATGTTTTCGATATACCTACTCTGATGAATGAATATTGAACCATCTTCTAATCTATTAATTTCAAGTCCAAGAAAACTCTTTACTTCTTTCGAACTCGTAATTTTGAATTCTTTATTTAAATCATCGAAGAATTTATCAATTAAAGATTCGTCTGAAGCTGCTACCAGTCCATCGTCTACGTATATGGTCATCAACATTAATTTGTCGTCTTCTGTATAAATATAAAAACAAGGATCTGCGTTACTCTGATAAAATTTTAAGTTCGAGATAAATTTTGTGAAACGTTCCGTCCAACATCTTGGAGACTGCTTTAAGCCATATAGGCTTTTTAGCAATTTACAAACCCGATTTGTACCATCATCATAACCTTTAGGTTGTTTCATATAAATATCTTCTTTCAGACTTCCATATAAGAATGCGGTTTTAATGTCGAACTGTCCGAGGTGTAAATTATTTTTGGCTGCAATACTGAGCATTAATCTAATTGTGTCAAACCGAGCAACGGGACTATATGTTTCATTATAATCTATGCCTTCTTTCTGTGAACACCCTCTTATTACAAGTCGCGCTTTGTATCGTTCCGAGTTGTCCGGATTTAGCTTTATCGTTAAAACCCACCTATTGCTAAGTACCTTCTGATCTTTAGGTTTTTCTACAAGTATCCACGTCTTATTTTCATGGTGCGATTTCATTTCATCATTCATAGCTGTTTCCCATAACTCTTTCTTTTCGGATCTCATCGCTTCGTTAAAATCCACCGGTAATTTTTCCGCCACGTACGTTACTGGGTTACCATAAAAATCGGTTCGTTTGATCTTATCTCTATCTCTCAATTGTCTCATATTGTCGCTAGTTCCATGAGGTTGTTTTTCATGTTCACTCTCTGCACTTTCATACGTACATGCTCTATCGCTCTGCGCACTCACATCTTCGCGCTCGACAATTTTCGGTAAACTTAATTTTACGAATTTCGCATTTTCTAGTTCAGGCTTAAATATTACGTCACGGCTTAATATTACATTTTTTACTGTTGGCACGTACACTCGATACCCTCGTCCGTCATCTAAATAGCCTACCAAATATCCTTTGTTAGCCTTTTTGTCAAGTTTTGTCCTTTTCTCCGCAGGTATGTGAGCAAAGCACTCAGTACCGAAAACCCTAAACTTTTCTAAATTCGGCGGTTTCCCGTACCACAGTTCATATGGTGTTTTCTTATCTTGTCTTGTCGGCCCCGTCTTATTTATGACATGTACTGCTGTGTTCATGGCTTCGGCCCATAAGAACAGCGGTAGATTTGGTTTCGAATATAGCATCGACCGACCTGCCTCTACTATTGTTCTATTTTCCCTTTCTGCGACACCATTCTGTTCAGGAGTGTATGGGACGTTAATCGTGTGCCTAATTCCCTGACTTCTTAAAAATTCTTTGACTTCTTTATTTTGGAATTCTTTCCCTCCATCACTATGAATTTCTTTAATTTTATCCTTAAATTGATTTTCAACTTCTAGGCAAAAGGTTTTTAGTTTTTCAATTACTTCTGACTTACGTCGTAAGAAGTAAATCTTTGTGAATTTCGAAAAATCATCTTTAAATGTCAGAAAATGCAGTTTCTTGCCTAATGACTCGACTTCCATAGGTCCACATACATCCATATAAATAATTTCGCGAGGTTTAGTCGCCCGATTGATTTTCTCGTGAAAACTCGATCTATGCTGTTTCCCGTACTCGCAACCTTCACAGAAAAAGTTATTATCCTCTACAACTTTCATATTTGAATTCTTTAAGAATTCTTTAACATGTCTGATGTTCTGATGACATAGCCGTTCGTGCCATAACTGCAATGTGTCCGCGTTTGACTCCGCTCTATTGCTAAAATTACAAACTGACGGTATGATAACTCGCATATCTACTTTATACAAATTTCCGATAACAGAACCTCTTGCTATTATTTTCTGATTTTGTAAAAATATGCAATTGGTCCCTTCCTTTGAAATACAAAAATCTATGCCCCTTCTTGCGACAGATCTAATCGAAAACAGATTTCTTTTCATACCTGGTACGTATAGAACATCGTTCATTGTACATGTTACCCATTTGCCGTCCACAAAAGTCTCTACTCTGATTTTTCCTTTGCCGCACGCATCCATGAACGGACCATCGCCGATCTCTATCTTCACCGTGTTATCGAATTCTTCGAAAACGCTGAACCATTCCCGTCGTCCTGTCATGTGATCCGTAGCTCCTGAGTCGATTATCCAAACATCAGCGTTTGCCGTTTGTATCGCTGAGGTACTTCCTAATAGACCAATTCCGCTGTGATCCCGATTTTGGTTTCTAGGTTCCTGGTTGTCTCTATTGTTGCTTCTTTTGTTATTTTTAAAACAGTTTTTGCTGGTGTGGCCTTTCCTTTTGCATATAAAGCATCTAAAGCAATCCTTCTTTAGATGGCCAACTTTTTCACAGTTAAAGCAACTTGGTCCTTGTTTCTCGTATTCACGTTTACTTGACTGCTTCTGCTGTTCCCTTTTATAATTATTACCTTTTGTTACCAGTGCCACCGATGTTTCCTGGTCGTCTTTCTTCCATCTAATTTCTTCCGTCATCAGCCTGGTACTAAGCCTGTCTAAGGTCTTCTTTTCTTCTTCCACGGAATCCCACGCACTGTGAAAATGATCGAATTTGTTTGGTAACACCGATAAAATGCGTGTTATCAGCATTTTCTCGCCAATTTCACTCCCAAGGACTTTCATCTTCGCCGCTATGAGTTCCAACTTTGATAGGTTGTAAGAGACATTTTCAGATTCTTCCCATTTAAAATCGAAGAACTGCTTCTGGACCATATTTAAATTCTCATCCGACTTCATGTCATATACTGTATTCAGCTTTTTCCACATTTCATGTGCCGTCGTGCAACATAAAAGAAGATCCAACGGTTTCTTTCCTACTGAGGTCACGATTAATTTTCTCGCTAATCGATCTGCTTTCAAAAATCTTCCACGAGCGATTTCTTTCTCCGCGCTGTTACCTGGATGACAGAAATTCCCTTCACACACGTTGATCAGGTCGTCATCTTCCTCCAAAAGTGTACGCATAACAAAACGCCACTGGAGCCAATTTCCTTCGCCGCCTAATATCTCGACCTTCGCACTTGCTGATTCCATTTTAGCACTATCCCTTATTTTACTAAGCACAACACTTTAACAATTTATTCATTTCACGTTGCTACCTTGCAATTTACAGCCCTGGGCCCATAACCTGTTGAGGTTATTCGGTGTGTAAACAGAGAAAACACGTGGATAAATTGTAAGGTAGAAAATATATTTAAATAGAAGTGTAATAAGTAAAAATACAATTTGAGCTGGTCCAGATCCGCACGCTAGCTGTGTTACCTAATAACTGAAAAACCCCGAAGCCAACGTCGCCTGTCTACTGTTTATGGCCTGACTTCGTCGCAGTCTTTTGTCTACACGCTGTCGATGGCTTCAGTGCTTGAGAAAACTAAAAAAGACCAGATGTAGAGTTTTCTTAGAAGTGGTAACCACTTCAACACGTGCCATTGTTTTCGTAAATTTTTGATATTATAGCTTCATAAGTTTCTCCATCCTCTGAGTATATTGCACGAGAAGGTGCTCCTATGATCCATTTCTATAGAGAGAAGATGTGTATACAAATAAATATAAGTAAATAGCAAAATAAAATAATTTGCTTCTTAATCAATATATTTAATAATATTCTGTATCAAATTTGTAATATTCTATCAAAATCACAACCTTGTGTAATTTACTTGCGTGTTTAGGCTGCTTAAGATTTTGTAGGTTTTCTTTCGGTTGAGAATTTCCAACATCCATTCCCATTCGCTTGATAACTTCTTCTTTTGCTAAATATATTGCTTTATCATATGCTTCTATTAATGCACTATCATCCCAAACATTATCATTGGCTGAGTCTGTATCTTTTTGAGATAGCAAATTATACGTTATTAATATTGATACAAGTATTTTATTATCAAACTATTGCAAATTATCATATATGTCATTTTTCAAAAATTGACTAAAAGGTAGTGGATACTGTTAATTACTATTATGCTAAGATCTTGTACTAAAATAATGTTAAAACCATTACGTTTCCATTACCATACATACGTTTCCATTTCCTCGTATAAAAAGAACATTCATATCATCTGCCATTTTAAAATAACATCATTTAAATATTGAATTTGCTTCTGAAATATTAATTTGTCTCATTTCTTTAACTCTAACACATTGTAAACAATGATGACATTATACCAACTATAATACTAAAAATCTATTCCCCATTCATTCGAAAGATTATTTTTTGAAGCAAGGTTAACATTGAATGTTCCCAAACTTCAATAACTGTACTTTACTTTCTTTACAATATCTAACAATATATTAGAATACTATAAAAAAATATTGTATGCACAAGAAACTGTTTATAGCGAAATAGCAAAAGAATTAATCACATATTATAACTAAAACGAGATTGTTAAGTAGATTATATTATACTGCATATGCGTTAGTGTTTCAGCTGGTAAATATAGTTTTTATATCTGAAGATAAATAAGATTTAATTCTATAAAATTGCATAATGAATTATACATCTATCTATTACTATTCGTATTTCCCCTTAGTTGTATGTTGTCAATAGCATCAATCACGAACATATAAATAAATATAGAAGAAACCGTTCGGAAATGGAAAGGGAAAAATGAACATGGAAGACAAGAAAGTTTTCTTCAGGTTTAGCGTATGCGTGATACGCTTTGAATGTCTCAGATAAAGATAAAGATACTCTGCTCATTTCTATTTGTTCCGCAGAACGAGAAATTTGTTGTCTTTCATATTGGTTTTTACGATTCAATTTTTGGGCAGTTTTCCCTAGCGAGTGTCGGTTCCTGTTTGATATAACCAGACCGTAATTTATACAGATATGTATTATAGATATATATTTGTAAAACTGAAATCAGATGAAATAAATGTTGCCTGAGGTTTTAAACGTTTAATAAAAACAATATTTCATTTGAAAAAAATGTAAGATATGTAAAATTACACATTGATCATTTTGCTGGTCTTGTATCATAAAACGTGTGGCCCGAAGAGCACGTGTCCGGTAGAGATACGTCACTTGTGTTAGGAATCGTTTTATAACCTATCACAGTAAAGGAACGTCCCAGTATAGCAGCCGAAGAATGCAGTGGAAGTTTTTGTACAAAGTACAATTGATCTACAATTGATATTTTCCGCAATACTTATCTGGTGTTCGGTCAGGGTGTCCCATACTCATGATATTTATGACAGTGGAATGGCGTTAGTAAATCAATTACAAAAATTTTCGAGATCAATTCTCGGTATTGCATCAAATTATTCAAAATATACAAGCAACACAACGTTGCCCTTTTTGCAGGCAACAAGAGGAATATCGACCACGCAACCACTTTCAGAAAAACAAGAGTAAGTGATACAAATTTTCTTGTGCTTTCCTTCTTTTTTTAATAGAATTTCAGTACTTGCCTTCCAATATAAAATTGGTGTCAAAATAATAATGCTAATAATAATGTCTAAGAAATTTTTCTCTTTGTAGGAGTATAACATCTAGAAAAATAACATAGTATTAATAGAATAGTATTAATAAGAACAACATTGACAGTGAACAACTAAAAATATAACACTGTTATAAATATATGATATACGAATTTTATTTATGTATTATTAAGACAAGTATATCTTATTTTTAAATTATTTCTATTATCATAAGTGATACATACAATTAAGGTATAATTAAGAGAAGATTAATTGAAGAAACACAAAAAATAAAGAAAATAATTATATTGAAATAATTTTTATCTTTCATAAATATTATTTTCAGAGTAAATATAACGTTTGTTAAAGCAAGTGGAGAGAGAATCAAAGCAAAAGGGAAAGTAGGAGATACTATATTAGACATAGTAGTAAATAATGAAATTGATTTAGGTGGATATGGTATGTTTTAAAGAAGCATAATTTACTTAATTTAAAATAAATAATTTTGAGGTAGAAAATATTTGAAAAGTTTCATTTTTATCAAGTTTAATATTCTTATTATTTTTAACTTTTGATACTTTATTATATAAGTATGTTGTAATCTTAAAATATAATTGATATAGGTGCTTGTGAAGGAACATTAACTTGTTTAATATTTTCGAAAGAAGTTTATGATGCACTTCCTGACAAACCAACAGATGAAGAATTAGACATGTTGGATTTAGCATATGAATTAACAGATACGTTATAATCAGTAATATTAATAATCAGTATCAAATCATTCACATTATTAATTCTATTACCTTTTAATATTTTATAAAGTGAATTTTTCTATTCAAATTTATGTAAAAACAGGTTAGTATTGGGTATTTCGAAATCTGCATCTCAATGTAGAATTTCAAATCGCTATCTCTGAATACTACGAAACTGAAATTATAATAAATTTTCATAGTTTTTTATTTATGACCCTATAATCATTACAAATCTATGTTGGAATTAGCATATTTACAATGTTGATTTTCAAATGGATAAATAGAAATCTTATTGTGTATTAGTATTAATTTGTATAGCAATAAATATATTTATTGACATATTCAGTTATATAATATTTAATTTCAGGTCACGGCTAGGCTGTCAAATAGTAATGTCTAAGGAACTAGATGGAATTGAGGTAAGAGTTCCATCAACAATTAATGATGCAAGAGCATAACTGAAATTATCTATAGGTTTTTGAAAATTTGTATACAATGTTATACATCTCTTGTTAAAAAACCCTTGTTATAATTATTAAAATATTGGTATTAAAAAAATATAATAAAGAATCTTGTGTTTAAATGTGAAGCTTATATATATACATATGTTATAGTATAATTGCAATTTTGATATTTGTACATTGCCATTGTAAAAAGCCTATCCAATTATGAAGAAAATATATCTTTTATTTTTAATATACAGGGTGTCAATTTTAAAACGTTCATCTAAATTATTTTCGTTACTATTAAAGATAAGAAGAAATTACTAAGGAAGACTTAAATGGTTTTAAGATGTGTACTTGGTTATGATAAAAAAGACTCTTGTGGAATAAATTTTGCAACTTCTGAAAGATTAGATAAAAGCTTAGAACCTAAAAAATAATTTGAAATTAATTTCGTTTAGATATACTGTTTGATTTCTTAGCTATGGGCAAGTTTAAAAGATCATCAAACTCATGGTCAACAAAACAACAGAAATGTACATGCAATGCTTTTTCGTTTCACAACAAGTTATCTGACACTATCATCATTTTCCTGGCACATGCAACATTATCGATTCAGTATAGTAATGTTTTGGATTAAAACAAATGTCTCGACATTGGAGCAAAATATTTCAACTTTTAAGGACTAAAATTAAAACTTATGAGTTTGTTTATAATTTTAATAGATTTTATTAATATTGTGTTTACTGGTTTATTAATTACAAGAAAGTTTGTAAAAGACTAAAGTTTTACGTAAAAAGTACAAATATTCTTTCAACAAAATTAGTCAAATCACATCATTATTTATACATATTGTATATAAATAAAATATGCGGATATATTACTTTACCCTAGAATTAAAATTCAATAATATTGAAGAATCTTATTTATTCAGATTTTGTACATTATCGCTTCTAACCTCGGATAATAGAACAACAAATTAAATATTTTTAAACAAAAAAACTTTGTTCCTTTGTTTGATATCCCTTGCTCGCGTTTCTTAACTACTTAGATATAAAATACTTACGTTTTCGAAAATTCATACTTCACAAGCTACTAAACGCTTTATCTGTTCAGAATAATTTATTGTTTTCTTAACTAGGTACATACCAAATACATCTATTAAGTTGGTATTTCTCATAATTACCAGTACATAAAGCTAAAACACTTTTGTACTATGCTTGTTATACATGGATCTAACAAATAATTTAACTTGTGTATTGTCGTTTGTATATTTTGTTACGTGTAAAATATTCTATTTCTACACTACTTACAAGTTCGATAAAGTGTACATTACACATCGTGAAATTTACATATTTTCACTTGGTTACCCTGCCCAATTCGAATATAATTCAGAACGTATGTGCTATATTTATATATTCTGCATTTGTTTTGTATATTATGTACACTGATCTGATCTTTGTAAACGCGAGTTTTACGATATTAATGAGAAATTTGCCAATTTAATGGAAGTTGTTAATTTTTTCTGGCACGTTTCACGTTAGCAGACATGTTTCTTAAGTTACAGTCGAAAAGTGTTTTTATGTAAAAGAATAGGAATGATCAAGTTATTTTAAGATGACAAGATATTTCACGTCTTCTATTTAAATATAGCGTTAAATTTTAATTCCGTCAATTCGTATATACTCATACATCGAATTTCCTTTTCTCATGTCATTTCTTTTCTTTCATTTCACATTTAATTACAAAGATAAAGTGTAAGTACGTTCCTCATAAAATTAATATCAAATGTCGCAAAATATACAAAAGTAAACTAAGAAGAGGGGTACATATTATTACACAAACTGTCGTTCATATTGCATATGTACATATGCAGTATAAAAACAATACTTTTTAGTTTTTAATCTCTTGTTTAAATAATCCTAATATCTAAATTTGTATCGGTCATTGATTCGATATAACTGCGTTTATTGGAAGTAATTAAGCTATAGCCTGCGCACAAGAGAAGAAGGAACAAACACGTATAGTATACACGCTTAAATAACAAAATTAAGTCAGTTTACGTTCAATGTGAACTTGATCAAAGTTCCAGTCTCGAATTATAGAGTTTCTTACTATCAGTTTACAAAATTCGATATTACGATTATGTACCGTATTTGAAAAACATAAAATGCTTTGTTCAATTTTAAATAAAACTAATATTTACCAAAGCGAATACGAAAAAAATGTTATCATCAAACTCAATTTTCAATTATCAAACTTAATCCAGCACAAATACAAATGTTATTCGTGCTTTTTTACTTTTACTACTTTTCAACTCTCTATAGTTCGAGATTTGAGTTCCGCTAACTTTCTTTCTACTGCGCATGCGCAACAGGAAAACTTGAATTACACGTAATAGTAAAAAATTCGAAAATCTTATCCTTTCGTGGCAGCGAAAGTAACCTAGGACTAGAGGTTCCATAACATTAATAATAATAAGGCAATAATATTAATATTAATAATAATGTAATCGAGTACTACTAACAATATTAATAATAATAATAATAGTATGGTAATGGCAAGATACACGCGGGTATAAATTAATCATTCCTTTCGTAATATCTACGACGTCTTCGGGATATTCTTTAGAAATTACTTTATTTCTGGTCAATATTCATTAACGAGCAACTTTTCTCTCTGTTTCTTATCACGATTTTTTTCACTTCATCACAATTGTACCGTTAGAAATTATTCAAAACATTGTTAAAATGTCCATGAAATATATGCAATTGCCGTATTGAATAAGCGAGTAATGAAGTTGCTGTTTCACTGAATAAAAGTGAAATCTCCAATGCGTGTGCTCAAGTAAAGATTGGTACATCAATGCCTATTATTCTTAATCAATATTCATCATTTAACAATTAGGACCGAATTTTTACAAACCAACTCTAAACCACGACCCAATTTACAAATAAAAAGATCGATGTGTAAATTAACTATCAACTATTAATCTCCAATCCTATGTGAAGATATAATGTTCGGACCAAATTTCTAAACTAACGTGGACAATTCATGCGGACTATTGGTGGTTGCTGCGCTACTTAGATCCAATGTGGCAGCCGGAAGACCAGGACTGACGCTGCCGGTTGCTTCCCGTGGCAAATGCTGCGATCTATTTAGCTTATTTCCAGGACTCGGTGGCGATCTATCTGCTGGTGTATCCGGTGGCGTAACCACGTTTCTGTGTCCGCTCACGTTCAGATGATTGTGCGTCGCCGCGATCGGAGCTGGCGATGAGAGCAACAAGAGCGGTGGAGACATTGACACGTGTCGATGATGATGATGGTGATGATAGTGTTGGTACTGTGCAGCTCGGCCGTGCGTTGCGTGGCTGGTATTTAGTTGGTTCGTCACGGGCCCGACTTTCGTTGGGCAGCCAGCATGGTGGATGGTTAACGGGCCACGTAGTTGTTGTTGCTGTTGTAGCTGGTGCTGGTTCTGGTGCTGTTGCAGCTGCTGCTGACGCTGCAGCTGTACCGCCGCTTCGCACTGTTCGCGCGCTAACGCCTTCACGGCATTCGTCTTCTCCTACGAAATAAGAATGATAGGTTAGGTTGTAGTCAGGGGCCATAACAAATTAAAAAAGTTATAATATAAGAATTTACATTTTAGTTGAAATGATTCTAGTTACGAATAAGTATTAAAGATGATTCAAATCTTTTTCGTTACCGATAACCATGGTGAAAACTCTTTTGGATTACTTTCAGCCATTGTCAATCTTATTGTCAATACTACATGCTTGAAGTAGAAGGAGGGGTACAGAGAAAAAGACTTTTTCTCAGCAAATATAATCGTTACTCAATTATTTTGTTCAACAGTTTTACAAATCTCCCAAAAATAAACGAGAATACGAAAATACACTGAATATCGTGTGTATGGTTATTTATAAAATCCCCTTGAAATAGTTGCGATCGCGGATCACATAAACAAACGAACCTGTCATTCTACAGAGTATCTTTTTCGGTGAAATTATGCAAACGTAAATGTAACTTCGGTAGAACTCCTCGAGAACTTGTAAGCTTATATCACTCTGACCCAACCAGTCCACTCTAAAGTGTATAATTTATAAAAGGGGATTATATTAATACGCGGAGGATGTGGTAGGTGGTAAGTTTTGCATATGAATGTTCGTTGATACAACGAATGGTTAAATGGAGGTTTTCATGAATGTGATAAGGACTAGATCGAATGTTTTAACACTTATAACTAGAATGCGTATTTTTATACAAGTTTGTAGTTTTACGAACATAATCAAGGAAATAAAATTTTAATCGAGATTTGTTTTCTTATATACGTATATTTTAGCGCATTTTATGCATTTTGCGCCATTTGCGTACTTTTCAATTTCGCACGAATAAAATAAAGATCAGCAATATAATTATAACGCTTCTTAAAAATGTGAAAAATCCTGGTTTCCTAAAAGCTTGCAATTGATTTCAGAAAAATTTTTATGAACTCTACCAGATAAATTATGGTAACTCTGAAAACAAAATTTCACGATAAAATGATTTCCGAGTAAAATACACATAAAAGATGATTTAGACGTGTTTTAACGTGTTCGTTTTCTTTTTTAATAGCGATATGTTCTTACCCTCTGCCACACGAAGACGTTATGGACCATTGCGCATCCACAAAACACGATGCCAAGGCCTATGAAAACGGACGTAACGATTGCCGGTGTGACACCAATTACCTCTCAGAGAAAAGACATCGACTCCCGACTGTCGGACGCCAACGCCGCGACGCATCTTAGTCCCCATCAGAGATAAGGCCCCAACCCCGACTTTCGGACTCCTTGGAATCCACACCAAACCCCCCAACATCCCCAAGCCAGGGTGTATATAAGCCGAGACTTCACCCAGCCCGGGGAGTTCTCGTTCTAGTTGCTGTTCTTGTACAACACCCCTTTCTCTGTTCAACGTTATTCTACTGTAAGTGCCAAAGTCATAATAAAGTTCGATAAAAGAGAATTAATAGTTGGACTACGACTCAGCTTTCTTTTCTCTCGCAACCCAAGTATCCATTTTACGTGACACCGGCGTCGAATAAAACTGGATGAATGTATACAATATCATACCTGAAAGCATTGTTAGAGGATCATTATAACACGTATGCCATAACAAGCGGGACAAAGAATCAGCGCAAATACATATTCTCAATACATATAATTCTCGAAGCGTAAACTATATACATATGCTTTTCATTGAAATTTTCAATACTAGTCGCAAATTATTTTTCAATTAATTTATTATTTAAGTCTTTATATATCAATTCTCGACGAATAAATTACTTAAATTATAGAGAATCTATCTTCAGACAATAGAGAATTCAATATTTTTGGTCGTTAAGTAATTTACAAATTTCTAAAACGATTACGTTCGAAGTTTTGGACAGTATTTGAAGTTTCTAACATGACATTAAAAAAAAAATAAATAAATTTTATGATATAATTAAAAAAACGTTGTAGTCTATCATAATTTCTATTCCGTCAAATTTATTAAAACGCAGTTTTCTTCTGAACAGAGTCAAAATGTCCGTCTTGAATCGAGTTCAACAGCTTAACGATCGATCGAGCGAATGATAGCTGTGTAAACTAGCATGACACAACGTAAACTTTAGATTAGATCTCGATCCATCCACCAGCCGTATTCATGCATGACATGAATATTCTGTTTCAGCTCTTTATAAATTAATCTGTTAAAACTTCCCTAAAAGACGATCATTTTTATTTTTCTAAGAAAAATAATGACTATTCGGCGTTAAAATTAACTTTATTTCCATTGGATTTCTAAACTGATTTCATACACTCAGAGATAGTTCACAGTATCTTTTAGATTCATGCCTGAATTCAAGAAAAATTAAACGTATAACTTATGTACTAGTATCTTTCAAAAGGTTAAAGTTGACAGAATTGAAGGAATTGGTTCTTACCAGTTAGAAAGACGGGAATGCTAATGAAAAACCCTCCGACAGCACATATCCGGCTGATGGATGATTTTTGCAGGTACTTGTTACTCCTGAAACAGACAAAATTTGAAGTGAAAGTCAGTTTCACGATTCTATGATAATTGAGCGAAATATAAATGTTAAGGAAATTCGAGGATTTGGGAATACAAATTATTGACTATATTTCCCACACAACAGTTATACATCTATATTACTCTCTGAAGAACGTCTTGCACGCACGCTGGTCGCCAACCGACTATCCTAGATTCTTCTAACATCTGGCAACAGTCTTTTGTCCCCACTAAGTCCTTGACGCCCTCTAACCCTTACACACACACTCTCATGTACAGTGTAAATGTATCACTTCCCTAACAATAAAGGAACCAGTTTTTTGTTTAACAGCCAAGAATCTTTCAAAAATTCTACTGTAATTGATACTTCAAATATATTTAGTCAGACAAAGGATAATCATAATCGCAACGTTAATCTTAACTTTAATTCAAGGATCAAACAGTATCATTATACATATAAAAGTAAACATAAAGTCTATCCACATTATTATTATTATTATTATTATTATTATTATTATTATTATTATATGTTATTCTATAATTGATTTTTATTTCTTTATTATAAATATTATTCTATTTTCTATAATGATTCAATTATATATCTTATTTTTTGTCAATCATATTTCACTGAAAAGATCACTTTGAAAATAATCTAATGGTAAAAAATGAAAAATAATCTTTTTCTACCTTGTCTTCATTTTTTACAAACTCTGTCCACCGCCGTAAACCTATTAAATGCATGAAACGACAAAGCAAAGCTGCTTCACATAATTCCCCGCTCACGCAGTGTCAATCAGCTCACGACCGCAAACGATACTGCCAATTTCCAGCGACCACGAACGATTTCACCGTAATTGCCGGTGTGAAATTTACCAATACGTGCTCGAATTGGTCAATAATGGATAGAGCGCTCTTGCACACACTAATCTACCAACAAATAATATTGACTCAATTGAACAACAGCGCCTAGATTAACGGACAAACCGCATGTTCCAAACAGATTTACAATCACGGCAGAAAATACATGCCGTTATAGATGTTTCCTGGTCAAGACTAATTTCCACGCGTTAAGAACATTGTAACCGGAATCTAGCAAGAACTAGCACTTCCTGGAATAATACTATTGTGTCCTCGATTAATCTTTTCCCACTCATTTTCATCTCTAATTTCTCATGAGGCTAAGATTCCTGCATCTTTTATCATAATAATTTATTAATACTATTAATAAATTGAGACAATTTTACACGTCGCATTTTGCGTTATAAGATGACTTGTAATTTGTAAAATTTACCTGTAAAATTCCTTTGTTTGTTTTACCAAAGCAATAGTTGGCATTTCTATACGACAATAAGAATTTGTTAATACTAATAATTTGTAAGGTTATCAGGTTATCATTCTTCTAATGGATAGTATATTATTGAAACTTTTTTAATATTGAAACGCGATATTTTTTTGGAGAAGAAGTGCATAGTAGTAAAGAGTTGAATTCTACGGATGTAAAAAGTGGACATAACATTTTCTGTACATGGAGTCGCCTGGCCTAAACATTTTATGATTTCCGGGCAAAATACAGACGAATCCAGCGCTGATTTTAAAGCAGCTTCATCCAAATAAGCCACAATAAGAAATTCCCACGAAACAGTTGCGTTCATCCCCTTTCGAGGTCGCCGACCTCTTTGAATGCGTTTCAAGAGCGTCGTACCAATGAAACTTCGAGTTCTAAACTAATTTCTCAGCCTTTTGCGTTAAATTTAACCTTCCGCGTTAGTGTATTTCGGACGAGTTCCTATTTTACGCTTTCGTCGACTTCACCAACGTAACATGCAGCATCCGCAAGTAAAACTGTCTCTTAAATTTGATGTGACACCAATACACGACGAGAAGAATCACAATGCCATTTTTATTCCACTTCGTTAATTTTTCGTCGTAAGGTTTAGCTGTAAATAGGATTAAAAAAATTTAGATTAACGAGGAATTTAAAATTGATCTGTTAAATCAACAATTTCCATTAGTTGTCAATAGATTTTATAAGCTTCAGATTACTGAGAAATTATACTCATTGCAAAATATTTACCATTGGTTACCCACGCTACACGTAAATTTGATCAATCTACCAATGCACTAACACTGCAATAAATTTCTATTGCAACATTCCACGCTCCTTTGCCGCACCTTAAACTCCTCGCTAGATTTATTCCACCTTATAGTGTCACATAACTCCTACGACACCGATATCAAATCTTAAACCCCATCAAATTCCAGAGAAACTTGATTTCGTCGAAAGTAAGAGATTAAACTTAAAAAGCAATTTATTTCATCTTTAAACTATCCCAAACTTCTTAAATATAATTTATATATGTCGGAGATAAGAGGACACCGGTGCCTTCCCTCTGAAACCTCGGGAAAATCCATAAAAACATTGTAATTAAAATCTACAGTTGTAACTAAACGATTTGCCGTCATTCTAACCAATTGTATTTGTTTGAGACTTGTGACAATGAGCTTGGGCTCAAGGCGACAATTAGTCGCCGAACGTAGCCGCGGTCAACGGGACGAACTCTCCATCTAACAAAGGCATTGAGTAATCCTATAGCTCTCATTAAAAGAAAGATTTGTAGCGGCACGTGGCAGTAAACATTCCAACGGTTTCTGTCCCGTAGCTTGCCACACGCAGATCCTATTCTCCGGGCAGGATGTTTACCAAATGTCGACGCGTCTCCACAGTACGTGATCGGCTAGCCCGAGGACCGTCATAAACACTAATATCTAGTTACCTAAAATCCTTCAACAGATACACAGTCTTTGTCCCAGTTACGGGAAGACAGGAGAGACCTATTTTTCCACGAACGACGTCTCCCACTAGCAACCCTCCCTCAAGGGCAGCTAGCATCCTTTTCTAACTACCGATATGGAGATTGGCCAATTAGCAGCAACGTCAATTTCTCTTACTTTCCGAACGTAGGATGTCCCCGACGAATCCGATGATCTCGTGTCCTTAGACACACCCCGTCATAGTTTTCCTCTGGGGTATCACCGGGTCGGAAAGTCATTCTCTCTTGCGGTCTCATCGACAAAAAAAGAGATTAACGCCAGCGACTATTAACACAGAATCCGACTTAGATCTTTGCGAGTGCGTACGGCTACCGTCCCGTTGTCCGCGGGTTCGTTATTGAACCTAGGATCATTGTCATTAGTTTCTCGAGTATCTAATTACCACGGTTACTTGTCCGGTTCTATGGTAATCGTATTTGCACTAGCCAATGTCTTCTCTATTGCATAACGACGATGTGTAATCCAAACGAAGATTCGCTTTACGCCCCTAACCCTAATTCTAATGTAAACCCGACATATATATATGTCGAAGATGAAAGAACACCAGAGCCTTTGGAATTTTGGATAATCCCGCAACATTGTAACCTAGAATCTACTATAGCTGTAATTGAACAATTGTAGTTATTCAACCCGATTGTAATTGTTCGAGAGTCGTGATAATGAGCTTGGGCTCGAGGCGACAGTCAGTCGCCGAACGTAGCCGCGGTCACGGGATGAACGCTTTGTCTAACAAAGGTATGGAGTAATTCTATAGCTCTCCTTAAAAGAAATATTCGTGGCGACACGCGACAGTAAACATTCCAACGGTTTCTGTTCCGTGGCTCGCCACACGCAGACCCTATTCTTCGAGTAAGATGATTGCCAGATGTCGACGCGTCTCCGCAGTACATGTTCGGCTAGCCCGAGGGCCCGTTATAAATCTTAAGGTTTAGTTAACTAAAGTCCTTCAAACAGACAAACAGTCTCTGTCCCAACTACGGGAAGATAGGGGAGACATATTTTTCAACGAGCGGCGTCTCCCACTAGCAACTTTCCCTCGAGGGCGGCTAGCAACTTTCCCTCGAGGGCGGCTAGCATCTTTTTCTAACCACCAATATCGAGATTGACCAATTAGCAGCAACGCCAATTTCCCTTACTTTCTGAACGAAGGCTTTTCTCGACGAATCCGATGATCTCGTATCCTTAGACACACCCCATTATAGTTTTCCTCTGTGGCATCATCGGGACGGGAAAGGCATTCTCGCTCGCGATCTCATCGATAAAAGAGTAACGTCTTCGCGATCAGTGGTTATTTCACGTTTTAACCAGACTTAGACTTTGTGAGTACGTTCTGTTGTCATCCCATTGGCCGCGGATTCGTTATTGAGCCCGAGAGCATCGTCACTCGTGTCGCGAGTGCCGAACCGCCGTGATCAATTGTCGAGACTGTACTAATTCTATCATTGCAATAAACTACACCTGTGTGTACCGTATCAATGGCTAATCCTCGAGAAGATTCCTTTGACGCTCACAACCCCACTCCCAGTGCCAATCCGACATCAGAAGTGGGATCGGAACGGCTTCGAGCGCTGGAAGGGCAGGTCGCTGTCATGAACAACCTAATTCATACGCTAATGCAAAGGCCAAATGCGGGAACCACCAAATTACCACATTTTAACCCAGAAGTCGCAGGCGCCGACCCAGCCGCGTCGTGCGCGGCTGTTAGTAGGGCCATGAAGAACAACCCCCTACGAGATGACGCGCTATACTCTGCCTTAAGTGACTCTCTACAGGGTTCTGCAGCACATTGGCTGGCACGAATGACGGGAGACGGAGAGGTTACTTGGTCTACCGTTAAGGAACGATTCCTTATACATTTCGGTGGCCGAGAGACGACGTCCTCATCGTTAATCAAGGTATCCAGGGAACCGCGGGGAGTGGGCGAATCCACGGGGGCGTTTGCCGGCCGTGTCCGTTCCCTCCTGCAGACGCGGTGGCAACATTCTACGCTAGACGAAATACTTAACGCTGTCACTCTCTACATATTAATTCCACACGACCAACGTCTTAAACGATTGGCCCTCACGAGCGATATCAGAACGGAGGACCAATTTCTGAGCGAAATGCGACCCTTTTGTTACGAAGAAGAGTCGACATTTTCGCCGAGAGATGCACCGGCGGAACCCGAAGCTAAGCGACGCAAGTTATCGGGCCACCAGACGAGGTGTCATTACTGTGGTACTCTCGGACACAGAATAAAGGACTGCCGCAAGAGGATGCAGAACGAACAGCAGAGGGATGCACGACGCCAGGAAGGAAGCCGACCGGCCGCACCGTCCAAGGCGGTTTGCTACAGGTGTCATGCGGAAGGCCATATCACACCTAACTGCCCGGCACGACGGGACGGTAGACCAAGCCCCAAGGATGAGCGTAAAGTCAACTCCTGCGTGGTGGAGTCCCCAGCCGGTAGTTTAAGTCATCTGGGTGAGTCGTTCCCATTTTACTTCGATTCCGGAGCCGAGTGCTCATTAATTAGAGAATCTGTCGCTCCGAAATTCTCCGGTAGGAGAACGACAGATATAGTAGTTATGCGAGGAATAGGAAACACCTGCGTTAAGAGTACATCCCAGATCTTATCTACGGTACGCATTAACTGTTTTACATTGGAGATAACCTTTCACGTTCTGGCCGATAGTCACTTGCATTATGATATCATGATTGGCCGCGAGATCTTAAGCCAGGGTTTTGATGTAACTATTACACGAAATAGTGTCGATATTTGTAAAACGAAGACTATTAATGCCTGTAGTAAAACCTCCAAAAACGAGATCAATATCAATGCGGTTGACACTGACGTGGTTGGTAACGATAAAAGTCGGTTAATTTCTGTCCTCGAGAAATTCAAAAATTCATTCATTACGGGCTTCCCACGTACTCGCGTAAGCACGGGCCAGTTAGAAATACGGTTAATCGATCCTAATGTCACCGTGCAAAGAAGTCCTTACCGACTTAGCGAAGAAGAGCGTAGGATAGTACGTGAGAGAATAGACGAGTTAATTAGAGCAAAAATCGTGAGGCCGAGCAACTCACCGTTCGCGAGCCCTATCTTACTTGTAAAGAAGAAAGACGGCTCAGACAGACTGTGCGTAGATTTTCGGGCATTAAATAAAAATACGGTCGCGAACCGGTATTCCCTACCCCTCATCGCGGATCAAATCGCGAGATTGCAGAAGGCGAGATACTTCATTAGCCTGGACATGGCCAGCGGATTCCACCAAATTCCCATTCATCCTAATTCGACGGAATATACGGCGTTCGTTACACCCGACGGGCAATACGAGTACGTGACTATGCCGTTCGGATTGAAAAATGCACCATCCGTTTTCCAGAGGGCCATTCTCAACGCCTTAGGCGACCTCGCGTATTCGTTCGTTGTTGTTTACTTGGACAACGTCCTAATTATTGCCGACTCAGTAGATCAAGCCCTAGAAAGGTTGAGCACCGTATTAGATACCCTCGTGAAAGCCGGATTCTCCTTTAACTTTTCAAAATGCTCCTCTTTAAAGACATCGGTACTCTACTTGGGATATGTAATTCGTAACGGAGAAGTCCGTCCAAACCCGGGTAAAATACAAGCCTTGAGTTCTTTACCTGCACCGTCGACCGTCACACAACTTAGGCAATTCATAGGTTTGGCCTCTTATTTCCGAAACTTCATTCCCAAATTTTCACAAGTAATGAAACCCCTGTATGCACTTACCTCGAATAACAAGAATATACCTTGGACGGATAGGCACGAACAGATAAGACAAAAGGTAATTTCCGTCCTGACTGACGCGCCGGTGCTAATGATATTTGACCCCAATTACCCCATAGAACTACATACGGACGCTAGCTCGGAAGGATATGGAGCCATTTTAATGCACAGGGTCGAAGGTAAAAATCGAGTAGTGGAATATTACAGCAAAAGAACTGGCCCTGCGGAGTCTAGGTATCATTCCTACGAATTGGAAACGTTAGCAGTTGTAAACGTCGTCAAGCACTTCCGTCATTACTTACACGGACGAGAATTTCTCGTTGTCACCGATTGCAACTCCCTGAAAGCATCCAGTAATAAGGTACACTTGAACGACAGGGTTTACAGATGGTGGGCTTACCTGCAAACTTTTACCTTTGACATTATGTACCGGGAAGGTAAACGAATGGCCCACGTAGATTTCTTTTCGCGAAATCCCGTAGACTTGGATCGCAGTACGTTCAGCAAAATTGTAGAGAAAGAAATTAACCTAACCGAAATCTTCGACGATTGGCTACTAGCGGAACAACGTCGCGACCCACAAATTTCTGAGATCGTCGATAAATTACAGAACGAAGAGCTCGCGGAAGACGTCGCGAATACGTATGAGTTACGGTCCGGCACCCTTCATCGTAAAATACAGAGAAAAGGTAGAACTCTCTGCCTGCCCATCGTTTCGAGAGGGTTTAGGTGGTCTGTTATTAACCATGTGCACCAGTCCATTATGCACTTAGGTTGGGATAAAACGCTTGCGAAACTGTACGAGTATTACTGGTTCGAAGGAATGGCGAAGTATGTTCGCAAATTCGTAGAGAACTGTCATGCTTGTCGAGTTTCAAAGGCAAGTTCGGGTAGAGTACAAGCCGAATTACACCCCATACATAAGACCAGTATACATTGGCATACGGTTCATATGGACATAACGGGCAAATTAAGCGGTAAAAACGATTCGAAGGAATACGTCATTGTGTTGGTCGACGCCTTTACTAAGTTCGTATACTTGCACTATACCCGTAAGATAGAATCCGTTAACACCATTAAAGCGCTTAAGTCCGCTATATTTTTGTTCGGCACTCCCTGCCGGATAATAGCGGATCAGGGAAGATGTTTTACGGGCAAAGAATTTCGAGACTTTTGGCAAAATAAATACATTAAACTCCATTTAATTGCGACCGGAGCTAGTAGGGCCAACGGACAGGTGGAGCGTATTATGAGTACGCTAAAAAACACAACAATAGAAACCACTGGCAAGACGCGATCGGGGAAATACAACTGGCCCTAAATTGTACCACCAACCGCGTGACTAAGTCAAGCCCGTTGGAACTACTAATCGGTAAAACAGCGAGACCCTACGGCTTATCCCTACGCGACAATATCGAAGAAAGAGAAGTAAATATCTCCCATGTAAGACAGCAGGCGATAAAGAATATAGAAGCAAGCGCCAAATACGATAAGGACAGGTTCGACGAAAACAAAGCTAAAATAGTTAGGTTCAACCTTGGCGATTTCGTATTACGTTCTAACGTCATACCATATAACGTAATACGTTATAACGCCATACCATATAACGTAATACGTTATACCGTCATCCCATATAACGTAATACGTTCTAACGTCATACCATATAACGTAATACGTTATAACGTTATACCATATAACGTAATACGTTATAACGTCATACCATTTAACATAATACGTTATAACGGCATACCATATGAGGTATTACGATATAACGTCATCCCATATAACGTAATACTTTATAACGTCATACCATATAACGTATTACGTTATAACGTCATAACATATAACGTAATACGTTATAACGTTATGCCATATAACGTAATACGTTATAAAGTCGTCCCATATAACGTAATACGTTCTAACGTCATACCATATAACGTGATACGTTATAACGTTATACCATATAACGTATTACGTTATAAAGTTATAGCATATAACGTATTACGTTATAACGTCATACCATATAACGTATTACGTTATAAAGTTATAGCATATAACGTTATACGTTATAACGTCATAGCATACAACGTATTACGTTATAACGTTATAAAATATAACGTAATACGTTATAACGTCATACCATATAACGTAATACGTTCTAATGTCATACCATATAACGTAATACGTTATAACGTCATACCATATAACGTATTACGTTATGAAGTTATAGCATATAACGTATGACGTTATAACGTTATAAAATATAACGTGATACGTTATAACGTTATACCATATAACGTAGTACGTCATAACATCGTCCCATATAACGTAACACGTTATAACGTCATACCATATAACGTAATACGTTATAACGTTATACCATATAACGTAATACGTTATAACGTCATACCATTTAACATAATACGTTATAACGGCATACCATATGAGGTATTACGATATAACGTCATCCCATATAACGTAATACTTTATAACGTCATACCATATAACGTATTACGTTATAACGTTATAACATATAACGTAATACGTTATAACGTTATGCCATATAACGTAATACGTTATAAAGTCGTCCCATATAACGTAATACGTTCTAACGTCATACCATATAACGTGATACGTTATAACGTTATACCATATAACGTATTACGTTATAAAGTTATAGCATATAACGTATTACGTTATAACGTCATACCATATAACGTATTACGTTATAAAGTTATAGCATATAACGTTATACGTTATAACGTCATAGCATACAACGTATTACGTTATAACGTTATAAAATATAACGTAATACGTTATAACGTCATACCATATAACATAATACGTTATATCGTCATACCATATAACGTAATACGTTATAACGTCATACCACATAACGTATTACGTTATAAAGTTATAGCATATAACGATATACGTTATAAAGTTATAGCATATAACGTTATACGTTATAACGTCATAGCATACAACGTATGACGTTGTAACGTTATTGAATATAACGTAATACGTTATAACGTCATCCCATATAACGTAATACGTTCTAACGTCATACCATATAACGTGATACGTTATAACGTTATACCATATAACGTATTACGTTATAAAGTTATAGCATATAACGTATTACGTTATAACGTTATAAGATATAACGTGATACGTTATAACGTTATATCATAAAACGTAATATCATAAAACGTAATACGTCATAACGTCGTCCCATATAACGTAATACGTTATAACGTCATACCATAAAACGTAATACGTTATAAAGTTATATCATGTAAAGTAATACGTTATAACGTTATACCATATATCGTTACATACATCGACACTCTGTGTTACCACAGATTTTATACGAAATAGTGAAATTGGAAATTGAATACTGTATTCAGAGTTAAATGTTATAAATTAATGGCTTAAATGTATAAAATAATAGTTCAAATATTGTAAATTAATGGCTAAGATGTTGTAAATTAATAGCCTAAATGTTATAAATTAATAACTTACATGTATAAAATGACAGTTCAAATGTTGTAAATTAATGGCTTAGATGTTGTAAATTAATAGCTTAAATGTTATAAATTAATAGCACAAATGTTTTTGACAATTGTGGATCTTTGAAGCCGAAATAATGTTATAAGAACACTAAATTTATACTGAGGATTAATATTAAAATAGTAATCTATTTATTTCATGGACGATTTCTTATATATTCATCGATACACACTTGCGCGCGTCTCAGCACTTTCTTCTATACCCGACTGTTAAACGACTGAACAGTTTACATTCATCTGTTTTCGAGACGCCGCGCACACACATACATCCACACGCTGATATTCACATACAAGTATCTCTACTACACACTTAACCCAGTCCAACACAGAAAATTATACATATCTCAACAAATGTTATAAATTAATAGTTTAGACGTTATAAATTAATTGCTTATATGTTATATATTAATGGCTTAAATGTTATAAATTAATAGCTTAAATATTATAAATTAATTTCTCAAGTATTGTAAATTAATGACTTAGACGTTATAAATTACTAGTTACAATGTTGTTATTTGATATTTTTTTTTATTTACCTTATATTTAAATTCTTCTTGGATGTTCACTGTCCGGAATTTCAGGCACGAAAGAGCTCGCGCGCGACTTCTCGCGTTCCTTATATATCTTGACAAGGTGTCGAGATGTCAATCAAACGTTAACGATCTCTTGACATAGCAAAGGACGGGTTTTCCATTATAACAAAATCAAATTGAACAATTTCTTAATTTTTATCGTAAATTGGCGCCTTCGACGATTTAATACGGTATCCATTTTTATCATTTTAATAGTTTCTACAAACTAAGACTAAATTCACACCTCCTTGATACTAGTTTTCGACTATCAATTAGTTTGAACAAAAAGGGAAAAGAGCCTAACGGCAGTCGATGACGTTACTGTGAAATATGTTATGGTATTTAAATAATCAGCCAGATAAAATTCATATTAATCATTATATTATATTATCGATATTCGTTCATTTACTCGTGCTAATTACAAAATAAAATGTTCTCTTTTCTTGAATAACACCTACATCACCGTCTGCGATATTTAAATTTCTTATTTAATGCTTATTTAAAAGTCAGGTACCTTTTTAATTCCTCTCAAGTTAAACGAGTAAATTTACTCGTTATAGTTGTAACGTAAAATGGCTATTTTCTTCAATACCACTTGCATCGCTGTACGTGATACAAATATTAATTATGTATCGAATAATATGTACCAATTGGCTGTAATCGCGGTTAGGTATTTCTTCGTTTGATCTATCAAGAGATCTATTAGGCTATTAGCGAAACACTTATTGATTCCTCAAAGATGTATCTTAACTTAAATCTTAAAGATTAACTAAATGATTATATTTGATTAGTATTCGACAGTGTCTATCACATTCAGCCATCTTCTTTTATAATTGATACTGCTCGGATCAATTATTTTATAATAAATTGCAGATTATGCCACGGTATATTATAAGATATTTGTCTATAGCTCTTTTTTTCTAATTCATTGATTTTATTATTAGTCTCGTTGGTTTTTCCTGTGAGTATCTGCTGTACGTACATTTCCATTATGCTCAGATTTTTAACATCGTTGTACGAATATGTGCGTGTTCTAGTAGTAAACATTGGTTTCGTTAAAATGAATGTAAGTAAACTTGGAATTATAATTGTAATTGACAACGATAACGATTAAGAGCGTGGTTACACTTAATCGTGTGCATGATATTATCAGAAATTGTGATTGTAATTAACAATAATTCAAACAAAATTCAAAGAATTGAAATTGTTAGGGAAGAGATACATTTACACTGTACATGAGAGTGTGTGTGTAAGGGTTAGAGGGCGTCAAGGTCTTAGTGGAGACAAAAGACTGTTGCCAGATGTTAGAAGAATCTAGGATAGTCGGTTGGCGACCAGCGTGCGTGCAAGACGTTTTTCAGAGTGGAATATAGATGTATAACTGTTGTGTGGGAAATATAGTCAATTATTTGTATTCCCAAATCCTCGAATTTCCTTAACATGGTAGCAGAGCGTGGTTACTAGTTTTGCAAGATATTTAGTGCGTGGTTACGATCTTGCGAGTGAGTTTTCAGTAAAGAAAAAAAAACTTTCAGAGGAAAAAATATACTTCGAGCACGTAGGAACGCTTGAGTAAGAAAAGAAAAAAAAGAAGAATCAATTAAAATGGAGAGATCGGAAATCATGATACTTATATTCGATGGTGAGGATTATGGAATGTGGAAGCAAAGAATCACGATGTTTCTCGAATATAAGGAATGCGAGGTTGTTACAACTAGAATGAAGAACGAAAGAGACGATGAAGACTGGGACAAAAAGGACTTGAAGGCAATTAATATAATTTATAGTGCAATATCGAACAGACAATTGGAGTATGTTAGGGAAGGAAAAACGGCGTATGATATAATAAAAAGGTCCGATGAAATGTACTTGAAAGAGTCGACGGCACTGCAGATCGTATGCAGAAGGAGATTGGAAAACATAAGACTGGAGAACTACAGTGATTCAGCATCATTCTTTAACGATTTCGAAAAATTAATAAATGAATTAAAAAGTGCGGACGCACAAGTAAGTGAGAG
The DNA here is from genome assembly GCF_024542735.1 of Bombus huntii. Classification (NCBI taxonomy): domain Eukaryota; kingdom Metazoa; phylum Arthropoda; class Insecta; order Hymenoptera; family Apidae; genus Bombus; species Bombus huntii. The sequence goes on along the minus strand of NW_026099332.1, from coordinate 228,166 downwards.
GGAAAAGCTGAATTACATGCTGAATACGTTACCCGAAGAATACAGCTACATAGCGGACATAATAGACGCATTGAAAGAAGAGAATCAAACGGTAGCGTATGTGAAAAATAAAATAGAAATAGCAGAGAAGAAAAATAAATCCAATCGAGGAGAAAGGCAAACCAACGCCTTTTCTGCAAAAAAGGAAGGATGCTTCAGATGTGGAAGATTAGGACACTTTGCGAGAGAGTGTCAAAATGGCGTCCAAGCGGGAAGCAGTAACGGCTATTGGCATGGGCCAACACGTGGTCGAAACAGAGGAAGAGAGAACAAAGGCAATACGAGCAGAGGACGTGGAAACTTTCATCGTCAATCAAGAACCGGCACGGGCGAGCATGGAAACTCAAGAGCAGGCATATGGACAGCAACGGCGCACGCAGCAAACAGCAGTGAGACGAATGAAATAAGTAAGAACGAAATAGTGTGGCTATTAGATAGCGGTTGTAGCGATCACATAATTAATAATATAAATTATTTCGATAAATCTATCGACCTAAAAGAACCGGTAAATATATATTTAGGCGATAATAGACCGATAAAAGCGACAAAAGTTGGGAATGTTATAAGTTATTTTGAAGCATTCGGAAAACAAAATAAAATAAATATGAGGAAAGTATTTTACGCGAAAGAAATGTCCGCAAATTTGATTAGTTTAGGTAAACTAACAGACAATAAGAATACGGTTATTTCCAAACGAACTATTGCGAAAGTAATAGATGAGGATAATATACTTACAGCTGTAGCGTTCAAAGAGAATGGGACATATAGAATAAAAAGTATATTGAAAGGGAAGAAGCACTTAGTAAACAGCGCCGAACGTAGTGGTATGAGTAAAAAGGAAAGATGGCATAGGATGCTAGGACACGTAAATTTTAAATATTTAGAGATTTTGGGTAAAGAGCAGCTAGTGACTGGCATACCGAATGAATTTGAAAAGGAACTTTTGAAATGTAGGGTGTGTATAGAAAGCAAAATGCATAACTTACCTTTCAAAAATAATCGAACTAAGGCTAGGGAAATAATGGAAATTATTCATACGGACGTATGTGGTCCCTTTAAGACTACCGGATTCAATGGAGAAAAATATTTCATTTCATTTATCGATGATTATAGTAAAATAGCTAGGATCTATTGTATAAAATCAAAAGATGAGGTCTTTGATTCTTTCGTACAGTTCGTAAATGAAGCCGAAAATTTAACGGGCAAGAGGTTAAAAATATTAAGATGCGATAATGGCAAAGAATATTTAAATAATCGAATTTATAAATTTGCTAGGGATAAAGGTATAAGAATAAATAATTGCCCAACATACGTACATGAATTAAACGGGACAGCGGAAAGGTATAATAGAACAGTGATGGACATAGCGCGTTGCTTGTTAGCGGAAGCGAAAGTACATAAAAGGTACTGGCCGGAAATAGTTTGTACAGCGGCATACTTGAAAAATCGAATATTAGCGAATACTATAGAAAGAAAGACACCTTTTGAAATATTCTTCGGGAGAAAACCAAGTGTTAAAAATCTACATCTATATGGAAGTAAAGTTTTTGTAAGAAGGCCAGAACAAAAAAGAGTTTCCAAATGGGATAAGAAGGCAGATATGGGAATTCTGTTAGGATATAGTGAAGTAGGTTAGAGAGTCCTATTATGTGTAAAAATAACAGTAGCGACATGTAGAGGTCGTAGAAACAGACAAAAAATGTATCGGTTTTGAGGAGAATTCATTCGATGCAGTTAGCGATGATAGTAAAGATAATTATTTATTGGACAGCATGAATAAGGAAGAGTTAGAAAGTAGAGAAGATGAAAATGATAATAGTTCTGAAAGCGTAAAGATTCCTAGGAGATCTACACGTAATAAGAAAACTCCAGTAAGGTATCCAGAAAAGGAAAACAGTAGTGAGATTCACGCAAATTATTGTAGAGTAGATATCCTTTGCACATTTGAGGAGGCGATTTGTTGTGAAAATAGTGAAGTTTGGAAACAGGCTATGGATAAGGAAATAGAATGTCTCTATAAGAATAAAACTTGGAAATTGGTAGAAAGGGTAAAAGGCAAAGAAGTATTAGATGTAAAATGGGTTTACACGAAAAAATCAGAGGACAGGTATAAGGCTAGATTAGTGGTAAGGGGATTTCAACAAAGAAACGTAGCCGATGACATATATTCTCCAGTGGCGAGTAATCAGACCTTTAAGATATTGCTATCATATTGTTGTCAAAATGGAGTAATAATTGAGCAAATGGATGTAGAAACTGCCTTTTTAAATGGTGAAGTAACCTCGGAGGTATATGTAAATCAACCAAAGGGATATGCGGACGGAACGAATAGAGTTTGTAAATTATCGAAAGCGCTTTATGGGTTAAAAGAAAGTCCGAGGGACTGGTATGAGTGTTTTGATAAGTATGTGACGAGATTAGGTTTTAAGAAGAACAATATAGAGCTGTGCCTATATACTTATGGAGAGGGAGAAAATGTTGTTTATTTGTTAATATACGTAGACGATTTGTTGATTTGTAGTAAAAACAAAGGGAAGATACAAAGTGTAAAAAAATTATTAACTGATAAATTTGAAATGAAAGATTTAGGTGAAGTAAAAGAATATCTTGGAATAAATATAGAGTATGATTATTTAAAAAATGAAATGAGATTAAGCCAAAAGAAATACATAGAATCATTAGCAAACAAATATAAATTACATAACAGCAAATTGTACTGTACACCTATGGAGACCAACTTAAAAATTGAAAAAGCTGAGATAAATAGAGAGGACATTGGATACAAGAATTTAATTGGCGCATTGCTGTATATTAGTGTAAATACCAGACCTGATATAAGTTATAGTGTGAATTATCTGAGTAGATTTCAAGATTGTTGTAACGAGACACATTTTAAATATGCCTTGCGAATATTGAAATATTTGTACCGGACTAGAGTTTTAGGGCTACATTATAAAAGAAATGAAAAGTGCGAAACGATAGATTGTTATGTGGACGCTGATTGGGCAGGAGATCATATAGATAGGAAATCGACTTCTGGGTATGTAATTAGATTGTATGGAAATGTAATTGGATGGAAGTCTAAAAAACAAAGGTGTGTGACAAAAGCCTCGACGTATGCAGAGTATGTTGCTCTATCGGAAGCGGTGAGCGAAGTAATGACTATCAGAGAACTAATGAAAATCTTCGATGTAAATGTAGACGATAACCCTGTAAAAATCTATGAGGATAACTCTGGAGTAATGAGTATAGCAAAATACGGAACTTTTACAAAAAATTCTAAACACATCGAAGTTCATTACCACTACATTCACGAGTACGTAAAGGAAAATAAGATAAACATAATAAAAGTAAGTACAGAAGAAAACACTGCGGATATTTTTACGAAGGCACTGTGTAGAGAGAAATTTGAAAGGTTTAGGTCATGGATGAATGTAAAATAAGAGAAATGTAAATAAAGCGATAAATGTTAAATATTTTGTTAATTCGACAAGTATGTAAATAAAATTAAGTGTACAGTATAAATGTAAGGAGGCGTGTTAGGGAAGTGATACATTTACACTGTACATGAGAGTGTGTGTGTAAGGGTTAGAGGGCGTCAAGGCTTAGTGGAGACAAAAGACTGTTGCCAGATGTTAGCAGAATCTAGGATAGTCGGTTGGCGACCAGCGTGCGTGCAAGACGTTCTTCAGAGAGTAATATAGATGTATAACTGTTGTGTGGGAAATATAGGCAATAATTTGTATTCCCAAATCCTCGAATTTCCTTAACAAATATATATAAATATAAAATTTTCTTTTTCTATAAAAGGTTATTACTATTTCTGATAAACTCGAGAAATGAAAACATTATACCATGATACACTGACACAAAGATACACCACACAGAAGAAACTAACAGAGAACGCTTTAAGCTTGGCAAACTTACCGCCCGACGAATTTGCATACACCATAACCAAAACCCAGGACACATGGCTCTGATCGCAGGAGAAGCGATCCATATAGTCAAATGCATTCCGGTACAAGTAAAGGTACGACATACAACAAAATGCTACTCGGAACTACCCGTTTGGCAAAGGAATCGCACCACAGGAACTCCACCCGGACGTGCGCCAAACGTGGCGATATTCAGCACCATCGTCGTTGGCCACGAGCGGAAGCCACGTCATGTTCCCGGCAGAAAATCTGCAGTCTCGAACGCATTGGCGAGAGGAGCAACAGGAAAAACAATCGTCCCTGGAACAGTAAACATCCTGGGAATGATGGACAAAACACATTAACGACAATAGCGAAAAATACCGTATCAAGCTTATGGACTGGTTTTATGGAATTTGGAACTGTCAGTGCAGCAATATTTGGAATACTCGCAATATTTAAACTAATCAAAACAATAATAGATATAGCCGCACACGGATACCAGTTACGTGAAACTTACGAATGTGGAATCGCCCTATTAGGAGCAATATGCGGCTCAGTCACCCACCCGCTACGATACCTCAAAAGAAGACGAAATATCGATGATCAAACAGCACAACCTCAAGGGATATCGATAACACCGGTAGTCACTCAACTACCAACGACATCTACGTCCGCCTTGAGCGAACTCAGAGATACCATCAGTCAAATTTCCTTTGGAAATTTGAACTTCAAGGGCGGGGGTGTCACGTCCCGCGCTCCGCACACGCCGTAACAAGAACAAGAAAACCATTCTATACAAAACACGCGAATAAGGATTTGAATGCACAAACGAACACACGGCACTACGAAACGAAAGGAAGGATTAACAAAACGAGGGCGATTAACGGATCCAACCAATAAACAAAATACATATACACACAATTCAAAATAAACCAGGAAATAAGAATAACTACAAAAGGGGAAAATAATTGAAACGCCAGGAATATATATATATATATATATATATATATATATATATATATATATATATATATATATATATATATATATATATATATATAGTTCTAATTTCATTTATAATATAGTTCTAATATATAGTAATATAGTTCTTATTTTATAATTCTTTACCGGAATGTAGGCTAGTTTTAAGTATGTATCTTAGATTATCGATTTGATAGAATTCGCACACATATATATATTTCTGACAATGTAACCTTCATTTCTTTAATAATACAATATTGTATGTTTTATGTATTCGTTAAACTATTAGTTTTTGACTTCATGTATACTTTTATTTCATAAATTGATAATATTGTATTTATTGCATAGTATTGGAAGCACTGTCTCTAATATTTACTAGGTTATTACATGTTCGGCATATATGTTTATACTTATATGTAACTGTCCAAATTGATTGATTGAAATATATTTATATATATATATATATGCGTCTAAAAAATTTATTGTAGCTGTGTATGTGGACGACATCCTCGTGTTTGGGACGAATGAGTGGATTGAGATATTCAAAACTAGGATTAAGGACAAATTAGATGTTAGAATGCTAGGCGTAGACACTCAATTTCTGTCCATCCACCTGAGTAAGCCAAACAGCACCACTGTAGTATTCGATCAATCTGTACAGATAGGTCAAATGCTGGATCTGTTTGACATTACTCGTGAGGTTGGGGTGGTGGGAGTGTCGACACCGCTAGCTAGAGAATGCGAGGCTGGTTTTGATATTGAACGTGATGAGCCTCTCGACAGTAAATTATATGAACAAGCTGTGGGGCACATAATGTATGTAGCTACTGTAAGTCGTCCTGATGTTGCGTGTGCAATAGGCAAACTAAGCCACAGATGCGCGAATCCGACTGTATCCGATTGGAAAGCAGCGAAGCGGGTATTCAGATATTTACTAAATACCAAAGACTTGAAGTTAGTATACCAAAGGACCGGGCAACCTCTGAAGGTGTTCTGCGACTCGGATTTTGCGGGTTGTACGGTAGACAGGAAATCCAGGAGCGGGTATGTGTTCATACTCGCTGGTGGTGCGATATCCTGGCTATCCAAAAAACAACCGATTATAGCTCAATCTACGTGCGAAGCGGAATTTGTGGCAATGCAGGAAGCAGCAAGGGAAACAGTGTGGATTTCTTTACTGTTAAAGGAATTGGGTCAACTGTCATATTGCCATCGCCCCTGCAAGATATTCTGCGATAATATCGGAGCTATTTCATGGTCAAAGGACGAAATAATTGCTGAGAGTTCTAAGCACGTCCAAGTGCGCTACTTTTACGTTAAGAACTGCGTATCGAGGGGGATACTAGATTATACTTATGTACCTAGTCCTGAGAATGTGGCTGACATTCTCACCAAAGGCCTAAATAGGATTAAGACCCAGCAATTTACCAAAGCTATGGGGCTTGTAGAAACTAGCGATCAAAGGGGAGTGTTGAGAAATGTTAAGTTGGTATGATCGCTGCTTACTACAAGCTAAGTTGGTACGACTTCTAACGACGCTCTTTTGTCTTAGAAGTCGACCACGTTGTTCTATTGACTTGGAGATTCCTGTGTGGTAAGACGTGTTATAAGACTGAAATATATTGGAGAAAACGAATCTAAGTGAATCGTTATTTTATAAACCCAAAACCTTATTAAATAACAATCAAAGCCATGTGTCCTGGGTTTTGGTTATGGTGTATGCAAATTCGTCGGGCGGTAAGTTTGCCAAGCTTAAAGCGTTCTCTATTAGTTTCTTCTGTGTGGTGTATCTTTGTGTCAGTGTATCATGGTATAATGTTTTCGTTTCTCGAGTTTATCAGAAATAGGAATAACCTTTTATAGAAAAAGAAAATTTTATATTTATATATATTATATTTTTTTTCTTTCCTTTTTTTTTCTTCTTTTTTTTTCTTCTTCCCCCTTTTTTTTGTTTTTTTTTTATTGTTAAAACCTTTGTTTTATTTTAGGTTTTACGTACTTGTTATCAGTGAAAATAAATATTATGAATACTACTTGGATTGTAACTATATACATATATGCGTACAAAATCCACTTCTACATGTTAGATATAATAATATAACAATACTACGTAGATTAATACACAATAAAATATCCTTTTACTCCGGTTATATTTATTACTAACTCTCAATTAATCTATCTTAATTATTTTCTAACCACTTTCTATATTTATCAGCTATTTTATTTCTTTTTGTTAATCTGCGAAATCCATGCATGTACACTTCCTTGTATGGTGATTGATTGTTCACGAGGTAAGTTGCACTTTCACTGTTTTCGTTATTCGTTGAACTAACACGTTTTACATTCAAACAGTGATTGGAACACTCGTAATAAACTTCTTTTCTTTTTCCAAGTTTCCGCTATCTGTGTCATTCGACGAACACTGCCACGCCTCCACAGCACCGTTATAACATTTAGCGATGCTGCTCTTTGCATTAAGGCAATTGAAGTTAATTCGTTCGTTTATTTTCAGCTGGTACATGGTGTCCCGCAAGCAGGGAGCCATATCATATTTTGCATGTAGACCTTCTTGTTTGATGATTACTTGTTTACAAGGTAACTTTCACTTCCCCTCTTTTAATTATTTATTGAATCGACACGTTGTATATTCAAACAATAATTGGAGTACACATAATAATTTTCCCTTTTTCTTTTTAGGTTTTCGCTATCTGTATTATTCGACGGACAGTGTTACACCTCCTTTTGATTTATCCATAATATAGTTATAACATTTAGTAACCTTGTATTTTGCACTGAGACAATTGAAACTAATTTATTCACTTATTTTAGGTAGCTGTCATACATTGTGTTCCACGAACAACGATCCATAACCTATACTTGCACGTACACTTTCTTGTATGTTGATCACTTGTTCACAAGGTAACTTTCACTTTCACTAGTTAATTGTTCATTAAGTTAACACGTTTTATATTTAAGCAATAATTGAAACACGTATAATAATTTTCCTTTTTCCTTTTAGGTGTTCGATATCTGTATTATTCGACGAACAGCACTATAACATATACTACCGCACTACGTTGCCCACTGAAATCGCTTTATTCATTGTTTATTTCGATTATGCGCTAGTTTTAACTTGTTTAAATGCACCGTTCGCGGAATCCCTTTTACTTCGATCTTGACGTTTTGGTTCTGCAAGATTTCTAGCACTTTGTATGGTCCAGTATATTGATCGGAGAATTTTCCTTTACTGGGTTCTTTTAGTAAATATATCGAATCTCCTATTTTAAAATCTTGGGGGTTGATTCGTCGGTCGTAATATTCTTTTGATCTTAGTTTGGATTTTATCAAATTTTCTCTCGCCATTCGTTGTACGGTGTTAATTTTATCGAACAGATCTTCGAGATATTCTGCGTAAGTTGGTTCCATGTTCTCTTCGATTATTACTTCACCAGTAGGTTCTCTGGCTAGATGTCCAAAAACTAATTCGTGCGGGGAGAATTTCGTTCCTTCGTGTACAGAGGTATTATAGGAAAACATAGCTAATTCTACCCATTCGTCCCAATTTTTGGAATTTTCAATGTATAATTTGAGATATTCTATCAGCACGTGGTGAGATCTTTCGATTGAACCGTTACTTTGTGGATGATATGCCGTCGTGGTATATTGTTTGATGCGGAATCTCTTTGCTACTTTCTTCATTAGTGAGGATGTAAAGTTCGTTCCTTGATCAGTGAGAATAGCTCTCGGTGACCCGAAACGACAAATAAATCGCTTTACAAAAACGTCCGCTAAGATAGGCCGAGAGGCTGAAGAGATTCCTCCTAGTGGAATCCCAATTGAGTATTTTGTTAATAAGTCTTGGATAGTTAATATATATTCGTTTCCCTTTTGGGTTTTTGGTAATGGACCTATAATATCCATACTAACCTTATCGAACGCTTTACCTGGTGTGTCTGTAAGTACCATTGGTTGCTTTGCTTTTATTCTTGTGAGTTTCTTCAATTGACATTCCTTACATGTTCTTACGTAATCTTGAATTTCCTTTTTCATATTTTCCCAATAGTAATGTTGTCGTATTCTTTGATAAGTTTTTGTTATTCCTTTGTGTCCTGCTACGCTTGATTCATGTTTTTCTCGTATTATGTTGTTCCACGCTTCCACAGATGGGGTAATTACTTCCCCAGTGCAAATGGTGATGGTTAAGGTTTTTTCCATAAATATTTCCTTTAATTTTCTGATTGTATATCGCCAGGGTATTGTTTCTCATTTACTGCGTCTAATAGAGATCTTAGCGAGTTTACTAAATTTTCTGGTGTTATTGGAATATTTCTATTTTCCTTTATCGGTAGGAATACAATGTATTTTCCAGAATCGTAATTCAATCTTGCTTTTTCTAACATTAAATCTTCATAACGAGGTAACTTTCCCGTTTCCTTCATTTCTAAGGCTCCTTTATCTATCGGATTGCCATGTATATCTATAAATACTACTTTATGGTCATTTACTCTCGCAATTGAGTCTCGGGTTTCTGAAATTCTTAGTTCCGCAATTATCGTAGGTCTCGTGTCCTTTTCTCGTTGTTGAATTAGTTCTGGAATTACAGTGGAGGTCTCTTTTTCGCTTGTTGTATCCGTGCCTTCTTTTTCTCGATTGGTTATTTCTCTATCTGTACTTACATCGATTTCTGCTAATGCTTGGTCTAAATATTTTATGGGGGTTTCTTCTATTGTAAAATGTTTTCGGGTAAAACCCTTTCCTTGATTTTTAGAATCACTGGATTGAGGCAAGACATGTGGTTTAGCTTCGAATATGGGAGAGTCTTCGGTTGACGTATCTATTTCGAATCTTTTTGAGACAGGATAGCGAATCGGTGAGACTTCCTCTCTCTTTCTGATTGGTAAACAAACTTCCGGAGGGTTCCTAGATAATGCGTCTGCGTTTGCGTTCGCCCTGCCTTCTTTGTATACAATATCAAATTCGAAGTCCGATAACTTTAATTTCCATTTCCAAATTCTTGAAGTAGGATCTTTGATAGAATGCATCCAAGCTAAAGGTTTATGATCGGTTACGATGGTAAACTTTCTTCCGTAAAGATACGGTCGGAAGTGCATTGCGCTGTAAACAATTGCCAGACACTCCTTTTCTATGGTAGAGTAGTTTCGTTCGGCGGGATTTAATAGCCTTGAGGCATACGCAATCGGCAAATCCTTTCCGATTGGCCCTTGACTCAGTACACCGCTTATTGCATATCCTGATGCGTCTGTAGTAAGGTTAAAGGGTTTAGAAAAGTCTGGATATTGCAGGATGGGTTTCGTCACTAACGCTGTCTTTAAATTATTGAATGCGTTTTCTTGATTTTCTGTCCATTTAAAGGGAGTATCTTTCTTTAATAGTTGTGTCAATGGTTTCGCGACCTTGGGGAAATCGGGTATAAATCTTCTGTAATATCCTGCTAGTCCCAGAAATCGTTTGATATTTTTCGCCCTCTTTGGTCGTGGAAATTTTGATACGGCTTCGACTTTCTTTGGGTCGGGTTTCACGCCATCCTCACTAATTATATGTCCTAAATAATTCACCTCGTGTCGTAAAAATTCGCACTTATCAGGTTGTAATCGTAATTTAGCTTTCCTCAGTCTTTCCATTAATTTATTAAATTTAATTTCGCGTTCCTGGAGAGACGTGGAATAAATCACTATGTCATCCAGATAGACGAATAGTTCTATTCCTTGCAGACCAGATAATATTGAATTCATCAAACGTTGAAATGTTGCTGGGGCATCTTTTAATCCAAAGGGCATTCTTTTGAATTGAAAATGCCCGTATGGTGTCGAAAATGCAGTTTTGTGGGCATCTTCCTGTGACATACGGATCTGGTGAAAGCCCGATGCCAAGTCAAACGTGGAAAAATATTTTGCACTTCCTAATTGATCCAATATTTCTGTAATGTTGGGTAGTGGGAAGGCATCGCCAATCGTTTTATCGTTCAATTTTCTATAATCGATGACTAATCTCCAGCGCTTATTTCCTTGCGAATCGGGTTTTTGAGCACAATCCATAACGGGGAGTTATATGGAGATATTGATGGTTCCACTACGTCCGTATCTAGTAGTTCTTGGACCTGTCGATTTATTTCTTCTCGATGTATTGGTGGATATCGATACTGTTTAGTATTGATGGGTATATTATCCGTTGTAATTATCCTATGTTCCAGAACTTCGGTTGCTTCCAATGTATCTCCTGGAATATGAAACCTATCTTGATTATTACGAATCAATTTTTTAGCGTTTTCCTTTTCTTCTTCGTTCAAATGTTCGAGTCGTAGTAACTCATTTATTTTATCGTATCTACTTTCCTCCGATCTTAGAACTGTATTGCACGCTGTCCTAGGAAGCGGGGTGGGGGGCGGGGGGGATTTTCAAATTCTTTAATTACCATCGTTGGTGTTGTAAATACGTAATCTCTCGAAGTAGTATTTATTACTCTTATGTAACCTTTTCCTTTATGATTCCTCACAACTGCATTACCAAAATAGATTCCCTTGTTCGGCTCGATTCTTGGAATAAATCCCTCTTTTATCTCTGGATTAGCGATATTAACTGAACACGTTATTGAACTTCGCTTCGGTATAATTATTTTTTCTTTACTATCGAAGGGAATATAAATATTTCCCCATCTGATATGTTTTCCCTCATAATCTAAACGAGCCTTACAACCTGCAAAAAATTCGGATCCTAGGATTCCGTCTTGATCGATTAGCAATGAATCATCGACTATGATGAAAACCAACCGGATGGCCCGCAACCTGTATTACCGTCTGCCCTAGGGAGACCAGGCTCGTTGCCGTAATTCCTCGCACTTCGATTGATTCCTTTTCGTCTATGATGGCTGAATCGAGTAAAGCAGGTTTCTTGATAATGTTGATTTCCGATCCAGAGTCTAATAATAAACTCGTCTTAGTCTTTAGATCTGGGGAAACTATTCGTGCAGTTGGGTTCGTTGGGGAATCGTTAAATTTTATTGAAATAATTCGGAGAGGTCGCCTTCCGAATCTGAATTCAACTCCTGATGATTTTCCTTCGCCGGTTGCTTGTGCTTCACTCTTTTCCTTTTGCCTTGAGATTCTGGATTCTCTGTCTGTGACCTCGTTTGGTTGTGGGATGACTCCCCCACAATATTTAGTGGTTGTTCGTTCGATCTTATGGTCGGCATTGCGTTCGCTCTGTCTCTCGTTATGGGTGGTGGAGTCGATCTCGCGGGGGTGGCTGTCCTTGTTCTGTTTGTTGCCGTCGGCGCCGGTCGCCTGGTTGCCGCCTGTACTCTTGGGCGATTCGGCGTATCGTTCCTTCGTGGCTCGCCCCATTCTCCCGAAGGACGTGTTTGGTTTCCCGATGGTCTCGAAGCATAGGGTACGATTAATCCGGCATCTACTCGGGCTTTAAATTTGTAACAGTCTTTCACTAGATGCCCGGGTTTTTTGCAATAGTTACACGTGATATTTTGTCTTGTAGAATTCAAAAAATTCTGCGATGGAGGTAGCGATCTTCGATCTTGGCGGTTGTTCCTGATATTGTTGTTAGTGTTCGAAGGATGTGCGTTGTCGCGTCTGTAATAGTTCGAGGGTGTCGGTCGTTGGGGTCGCGTTCTATCGGTTATTTGTTTCAATTCGTGTGTTGCTTTGACGGCTTGACGATACGCATCTTCTAAAGTATGGTACCCTGCTATTTTTACTCGCACATATACCTCGTTCGGAAGTCCTTTAACGAAAGCTTCTTTCGTTTCCCAATCTATAGTATCTTGGATATCGGGGGATATGATGCCGTAGTCGCCTCTTTCTCCGTCCATTATTGCCAATCTAAGATTTCTAACGCGATCCATATAATCTAATATGTCTTCCCCGGGTCGTTGAAATATCGTTCCTAATTCCCCTTTATATTCGTTAAGAGATTTCTTTGGGCCGAATAGATCCTTTAATTTGTTTCCGAAATCGTTTAGACTCGTTAATTCTGTGTCTTCGATGGCGAGGAGCGCGTGTCCACGGAGCTTATTTACTAACAATTTTACCAATTGAGGTTCTTGATATCTGGAAATCATATTTCGCGCGCGCTCACAAGCTCTTAAAAAGTGGAATACCGATGGTCGATATCCGTCAAACACTGGCACCGATTCGATCGCATCTTTTAGCTTAATTGGCTGGGTATGTCCACTCGGCTGGACCGTCTCTTGTTGCGTTGTCGGCGGCGATACGGGTGTTTTAGGTTCTTGTTTTGTTTTAAGTTCGAATAAGCCGCTTTGTAATTCGGCGAGTTTTGCACTCATATCGCGAAAGTTCGCATCCCATGCTTTAAGCTTTTCCGACAATGTCAAAACCATTTCTTCGTCCAACGATTCCACTACACTCGCCATTGTTTCTTAAATATTTGTTAAATATATATATTAATCAAGATAGACTAACTAAATATTAACGACAAGACATAACTGACCTCGGAGCGAAGGAATAAAGTTATGCTACACGAAATAACTGGTAACACAATACACAAAACATTAACTAAATTAAACGAGACTTACATAAATGCAAGTCACGTATAATCAAAACAATGACTATTGAAATTCGGTAACAATACAATCCATGCTATCACATTAAAGTAGCACACGGTATTGACACACACAATATCATGAAACACAAAACAATATTACAAAACACTACTAAATAAAATTATAGTGATTAACAATTAATTAGTTATTTCAACAACACGTTACTGTTGACATTAAACCAACGCCATACCAAAGAGACACGCGAGCGACCATGTTGAAAAATTCGTCGCGCGCACATACAAATAACAGCCAATGCAATACAATACAGCATCATAATAGCAATGTTAGGTACTAATAAAAAAAAAAAAAAAAAAAAAAAAAAAAAAAAAAAAAAAAAACAAGGAAAAGGGGGAGAGAGTTAAGGAAAATATATATAATAAATAACAACTAACATAATTATAACATATTATATATATTATATTATATACAGGGATACAGTATTCGTACAAAGGAACAGATCCAAACGAAAATTATATATATAAAAAAAAATAAATAATATATATATGTAATATCGTGATATAATATATTTACAAGGAATGGATGATACAGATGTTAATCGGACAGAAAAAGACGATTGTTGTTCAACCTGAACTATTCACACCAAACGTACAGAAAACAGCACAACTAAATAATTAGATAACGACTCGACTTTCACAAAATGCAATCAACACTCTCTCGGCAACGCCACTCGCAAACTCTGTTTGTTGATTCCTTTTCTCCCGTCCCTTGGCAACCGCTCGTGGCCAAGATCACGTAGGTCTCCTCTTTCCAAAACTACGCGATCAAAAACAAACGCCTCGGCTCTCGCGACATTCCACGCGGATCACCCGCCAACTCCCAGGCCTCTCACTCACGATACTACATATATACATTAACTATTTTTATATGTGTGTACAGAACTGATGGCGAACTCATCAACCATTTTCTGAACGACGGATGGAACAACATGAATAGCAATTCACACAGTGGAACTGTAAAGTATTTGTACGAAACCAAATACTGATGCTATCCACCTGTAAACAAACAATATTTATAACTATGCATATAATTTTCACTTATGTTCACCACTATATATATATATATATGTATATATATATATATATATATATATATATACTCGAAGACAAGGTACATTTGTGATATTTATTCCTATTGATGATATATACTTATATATTTATAACAATAAAACAAATCTCATTTATACTACTTACCAATACGTACGCATATATGTATGTCGGATCACGATTCGAATTTTGGGCGCGCGACGACTCTTCGTGTGGACTAGCCATCGTTTCACAAAGCCGAGATTTTATTTACACGTATATACAGGTCTATCACTAAGCTTAACAAATAATAAGTACAACTAATAATAAGTCTAACAAACACTAAGACTAATGAATAATACGATCTACGAATAATTAAATTAAATTAAATAATACTATTAGCAATGTTTGAGTTCAAACGAATCCACGGTCACCGGGATAACTCCTTACTAAGCGAAACTAACTTAGACGCAAATGCGATCGTCGAAAATGCTCGATGTATCACTCTCCAAGGCAATCGCAAGAATGCCAGCCTCGTGGTGATTTTTCTCCCTGTACGATTGCATTTTGTTTTCTATACCCGTTTGGAAGCATCGAGAAGGTTCCAAACGCCGTTGCTAGGCACACTCGTTGGAAGCATCGAGAAAGTTCCAAACGCCGTTGCTAGGCAGTTTCTGCCTGGAGTTTTGATTACTAATACAATGTATGTCCCATTGCATCGGCACCTCCGAGGCAACATCACACGTGGCTAGGCCCGCTCTTGAGGCCGCATGCCGCCACAACCACATTTCTCGGAAAACACATACAACCACTCCAGACCTCCGTTAGATAAAACATCCATCCCGTGACCGTGGCTACGTTCAGCGACCGATTGTCACCTCGAACCCAATCTCGCTTATTACAAATCTTAAGCAATTACAACTATAATAAAATCTAGGCTAAGGTACTAGAGGATGTTCCCAAAATTTCCAAGGAAAGGCTTCGGCTTTCCTTTCATCTCCGACATGTATATAATTACAAGCCAAGTAGTATTCATAATATTTATTTTCACTGATAACAAGTACGTAAAACCTAAAATAAATCAAAGGTTTTAACAATAAAAAAAAAACAAAAAAAAGAAAGAAAAAGGGGAAGAAGAAAAATAAAGAAGAGAAAAAAGGAAAGAAAAAAAATATAATATTGTTAGGGAAGTGATACATTTACACTGTACATGAGAGTGTGTGTGTAAGGGTTAGAGGGCGTCAAGGCTTAGTGGAGACAAAAGACTGTTGCCAGATGTTAGCAGAATCTAGGATAGTCGGTTGGCGACCAGCGTGCGTGCAAGACGTTCTTCAGAGAGTAATATAGATGTATAACTGTTGTGTGGAAAATATAGGCAATAATTTGTATTCCCAAATCCTCGAATTTCCTTAACAAATATATATAAATATAAAATTTTCTTTTTCTATAAAAGGTTATTACTATTTCTGATAAACTCGAGAAATGAAAACATTATACCATGATACACTGACACAAAGATACACCACACAGAAGAAACTAACAGAGAACGCTTTAAGCTTGGCAAACTTACCGCCCGACGAATTTGCATACACCATAACCAAAACCCAGGACACATGGCTCTGATCGCAGGAGAAGCGATCCATATAGTCAAATGCATTCCGGTACAAGTAAAGGTACGACATACAACAAAATGCTACTCGGAACTACCCGTTTGGCAAAGGAATCGCACCACAGGAACTCCACCCGGACGTGCGCCAAACGTGGCGATATTCAGCACCATCGTCGTTGGCCACGAGCGGAAGCCACGTCATGTTCCCGGCAGAAAATCTGCAGTCTCGAACGCATTGGCGAGAGGAGCAACAGGAAAAACAATCGTCCCTGGAACAGTAAACATCCTGGGAATGATGGACAAAACACATTAACGACAATAGCGAAAAATACCGTATCAAGCTTATGGACTGGTTTTATGGAATTTGGAACTGTCAGTGCAGCAATATTTGGAATACTCGCAATATTTAAACTAATCAAAACAATAATAGATATAGCCGCACACGGATACCAGTTACGTGAAACTTACGAATGTGGAATCGCCCTATTAGGAGCAATATGCGGCTCAGTCACCCACCCGCTACGATACCTCAAAAGAAGACGAAATATCGATGATCAAACAGCACAACCTCAAGGGATATCGATAACACCGGTAGTCACTCAACTACCAACGACATCTACGTCCGCCTTGAGCGAACTCAGAGATACCATCAGTCAAATTTCCTTTGGAAATTTGAACTTCAAGGGCGGGGGTGTCACGTCCCGCGCTCCGCACACGCCGTAACAAGAACAAGAAAACCATTCTATACAAAACAAGCGAATAAGGATTTGAATGCACAAACGAACACACGGCACTACGAAACGAAAGGAAGGATTAACAAAACGAGGGCGATTAACGGATCCAACCAATAAACAAAATACATATACACACAATTCAAAATAAACCAGGAAATAAGAATAACTACAAAAGGGGAAAATAATTGAAACGCCAGGAATATATATATATATATATATATATATATATATATTTCAATCAATCAATTTGGAGAGTTACATATAAGTATAAACATATATGCCGAACATGTAATAACCTAGTAAATATTAGAGACAGTGCTTCCAATACTATGCAATAAATACAATATTATCAATTTATGAAATAAAAGTATACATGAAGTCAAAAACTAATAGTTTAACGAATACATAAAACATACAATATTGTATTATTAAAGAAATGAAGGTTACATTGTCAGAAACATATATATATATATATATATGTGTGTGCGCATTCTATCAAATCGATAATCTAAGATACATACTTAAAACTAGCCTACATTCCGGTAAAGAATTATAAAATAAGAACTATATTACGGAACATGCATGTTTATATATAAATATATAAATTATATTCTAAACTAAACTACTATTAATGTATGCGCATTCTACATTATTGATTCAAATCGATCATCTAAGATACATACTTATAACTAGCCTACATTCCGGTAAAGGATTAATAAGTAATTGACATTTCATTTCGTATGAATACTACACTGCCAGGAGAAATATGCATATGAATACGTATATATATATATATATATATATATATATATATATATATATATATATATATATATATATATGTCGGGTTTACATTAGAATTAGGGTTAGGGGCGTGAAACGAATCTTCGTTTGGGTTACACGTTGTCGTTATGCAATAGAGAAGACATTGACTAGTGCAAATACGATTATTATAGAACCGGACAGGTAACCGCGGTAGTTAGGTGCTCGAGATACTAATGACAATGATCCTAGGTTCAATAACGAATCCGCGGTCAACGGGATGACAACAGAACGTACTCACAAAGTCTAAGTCTGAGAATAATCACTGATCGCGAAGGCGTTACTCTTGGATCGATGAGATCGCGAGCGAGAATGCCTTTTCCGTCCCGATGATGCCACACAGGAAAACTATAACGGGGTGTGTCTAAGGATACGAGATCATCGGATTCGTCGAGAAAAGCCTTCGTTCAGAAAGTGTTGCTGCTAATTGGTTAATCTCCATATCGGTGGTTAGAAAAGGATGCTAGCCGCCCTCGAGGGAAAGTTGCTAGTGGGAGACGCCGCTCGTTGAAAAATATGTCTCCCCTATCTTCCCGTAGTTGGGACAAAGACTGTTTGTCTGTTTGAAGGACTTTAGTTAACTAAACCTTAAGATTTATAACGGGCCCTCGGGCTAGCCGAACATGTACTGCGGAGACGCATCGACATCTGGCAATCATCTTACTCGAAGAATAGGGTCTGCACGTGGCGAGCCACGGGACAGAAACCGTTGGAATGTTTACTGTCGCGTGTCGCCACAAATATTTCTTTTAAGGAGAGCTATAGAATTACTTCATACCTTTGTTAGGCAAAGCGTTCATCCCGTGACCGCGGCTACGTTCGGCGACTGACTGTCGCCTCGAGCCAAAGCTCATTATCACTATTCTCGAATAATTACAATCGGGTTGAATAACTACAATTGTTCAATTACAGCTATAGTAGACTCTAGGTTACAATGTTGCGGGGTTATCCAAAATTCCAAAGGCTCCGGTGTTCTCTCATCTCCGACATATATATATATATATATATGTTTCTGACAATGTAACCTTCATTTCTTTAATAATACAATATTGTATGTTTTATGTATTCGTTAAACTATTAGTTTTTGACTTCATGTATACTTTTATTTCATAAATTGATAATATTGTATTTATTGCATAGTATTGGAAGCACTGTCTCTAATATTTACTAGGTTATTACATGTTCGGCATATATGTTTATACTTATATGTAACTGTCCAAATTGATTGATTGAAATATATTTATATATATATATATGCGTCTAAAAAATTTATTGTAGCTGTGTATGTGGACGACATCCTCGTGTTTGGGACGAATGAGTGGATTGAGATATTCAAAACTAGGATTAAGGACAAATTAGATGTTAGAATGCTAGGCGTAGACACTCAATTTCTGTCCATCCACCTGAGTAAGCCAAACAGCACCACTGTAGTATTCGATCAATCTGTACAGATAGGTCAAATGCTGGATCTGTTTGACATTACTCGTGAGGTTGGGGTGGTGGGAGTGTCGACACCGCTAGCTAGAGAATGCGAGGCTGGTTTTGATATTGAACGTGATGAGCCTCTCGACAGTAAATTATATGAACAAGCTGTGGGGCACATAATGTATGTAGCTACTGTAAGTCGTCCTGATGTTGCGTGTGCAATAGGGAAACTAAGCCAAAGATGCGCGAATCCGACTGTATCCGATTGGAAAGCAGCGAAGCGGGTATTCAGATATTTACTAAATACCAAAGACTTGAAGTTAGTATACCAAAGGACCGGGCAACCTCTGAAGGTGTTTTGCGACTCGGATTTTGCGGGTTGTACGGTAGACAGGAAATCCAGGAGCGGGTATGTGTTCATACTCGCTGGTGGTGCGATATCCTGGCTATCCAAAAAACAACCGATTATAGCTCAATCTACGTGCGAAGCGGAATTTGTGGCAATGCAGGAAGCAGCAAGGGAAACAGTGTGGATTTCTTTACTGTTAAAGGAATTGGGTCAACTGTCATATTGCCATCGCCCCTGCAAGATATTCTGCGATAATATCGGAGCTATTTCATGGTCAAAGGACGAAATAGTTGCTGAGAGTTCTAAGCACGTCCAAGTGCGCTACTTTTACGTTAAGAACTGCGTATCAAAGGGGATACTAGATTATACTTATGTACCTAGTCCTGAGAATGTGGCTGACATTCTCACCAAAGGCCTAAATAGGATTAAGACCCAGCAATTTACCAAAGCTATGGGGCTTGTAGAAACTAGCGATCAAAGGGGAGTGTTGAGAAATGTTAAGTTGGTATGATCGCTGCATACTACAAGCTAAGTTGGTACGACTTCTAACGACGCTCTTTTGTCTTAGAAGTCGACCACGTTGTTCTATTGACTTGGAGATTCCTGTGTGGTAAGACGTGTTATAAGACTGAAATATATTGGAGAAAACGAATCTAAGTGAATCGTTATTTTATAAACCCAAAACCTTATTAAATAACAATCAAAGCCATGTGTCCTGGGTTTTGGTTATGGTGTATGCAAATTCGTCGGGCGGTAAGTTTGCCAAGCTTAAAGCGTTCTCTGTTAGTTTCTTCTGTGTGGTGTATCTTTGTGTCAGTGTACATTGGTATAATGTTTTCATTTCTCGAGTTTATCAGAAATAGTAATAACCTTTTATAGAAAAAGAAAATTTTATATTTATATATATTTGTTAAGGAAATTCGAGGATTTGGGAATACAAATTATTGCCTATATTTTCCACACAACAGTTATACATCTATATTACTCTCTGAAGAACGTCTTGCACGCACGCTGGTCGCCAACCGACTATCCTAGATTCTGCTAACATCTGGCAACAGTCTTTTGTCTCCACTAAGCCTTGACGCCCTCTGGCCCTTACACACACACTCTCATGTACAGTGTAAATGTATCACTTTCCTAACAATATTATATTTTTTTTCTTTCCTTTTTTCTCTTCTTTATTTTTCTTCTTCCCCTTTCTCTTTCTTTTTTTTGTTTTTTTTTTATTGTTAAAACCTTTGATTTATTTTAGGTTTTACGTACTTGTTATCAGTGAAAATAAATATTATGAATACTACTTGGCTTGTAATTATATACATGTCGGAGATGAAAGGAAAGCCGAAGCCTTTCCTTGGAAATTTTGGGAACATCCTCTAGTACCTTAGCCTAGATTTTATTATAGTTGTAATTGCTTAAGATTTGTAATAAGCGAGATTGGGTTCGAGGTGACAATCGGTCGCTGAACGTAGCCACGGTCACGGGATGGATGTTTTATCTAACGGAGGTCTGGAGTGGTTGTATGTGTTTTCCGAGAAATGTGGTTGTGGCGGCATGCGGCCTCGAGAGCGGGCCTAGCCACGTGTGATGTTGCCTCGGAGGTGCCGATGCAATGGGACATACATTGTATTAGTAATCAAAACTCCAGGCAGAAACTGCCTAGCAACGGCGTTTGGAACTTTCTCGATGCTTCCAACGAGTGTGCCTAGCAACGGCGTTTGGAACCTTCTCGATGCTTCCAAACGGGTATAGAAAACAAAATGCAATCGTACAGGGAGAAAAATCACCACGAGGCTGGCATTCTTGCGATTGCCTTGGAGAGTGATACATCGAGCATTTTCGACGATCGCATTTGCGTCTAAGTCAGTTTCGCTTAGTAAGGAGTTATCCCGGTGACCGTGGATTCGTTTGAACTCAAACATTGCTAATAGTATTATTTAATTTAATTATTCGTAGATCGTATTATTCATTAGTCTTAGTGTTTGTTAGACTTATTATTAGTTGTACTTATTATTTGTTAAGCTTAGTGATAGACCTGTATATACGTGTAAATAAAATCTCGGCTTTGTGAAACGATGGCTAGTCCACATGAAGAGTCGTCGCGCGCCCAAAACTCGAATCGTGATCCGACATACATATATGCGTACGTATTGGTAAGTAGTATAAATGAGATTTGTTTTATTGTTATAAATATATAAGTATATATCATCAATAGGAATAAATATCACAAATGTACCTTGTCTTCGAGTATATATATATATAGTGGTGAACATAAGTGAAAATTATATGCATAGTTATAAATATAATTTATAATATTTAGTTATTATATTATAATAAATTATAATAAATTATATTATAATTTAGTTATAAATATAATAATAAACAGGTGGATAGCATCAGTATTTGGTTTCGTACAAATACTTTACAGTTCCACTGTGTGAATTGCTATTCATGTTGTTCCATCCGTCGTTCAGAAAATGGTTGATGAGTTCGCCATCAGTTCTGTACACACATATAAAAATAGTTAATGTATATATGTAGTATCGTGAGTGAGAGGCCTGGGAGTTGGCGGGTGATCCGCGTGGAATGTCGCGAGAGCCGCGGCGTTTGTTTTTGATCGCGTAGTTTTGGAAAGAGGAGACCTACGTGATCTTGGCCACGAGCGGTTGCCAAGGGACGGGAGAAAAGGAATCAACAAACAGAGTTTGCGAGTGGCGTTGCCGAGAGAGTGTTGATTGCATTTTGTGAAAGTCGAGTCGTTATCTAATTATTTAGTTGTGCTGTTTTCTGTACGTTTGGTGTGAATAGTTCAGGTTGAACAACAATCGTCTTTTTCTGTCCGATTAACATCTGTATCATCCATTCCTTGTAAATATATTATATCACTATATTACATATATATATTATTTATTTTTTTTTATAGATATAATTTTCGTTTGGATCTGTTCCTTTGTACGAATACTGTATCCCTGTATATAATATAATATATATAATATGTTATAATTATGTTAGTTGTTATTTATTATATATATTTTCCTTAACTCTCTCCCCCTTTTCCTTGTTTTTTTTTTTTTTTTTTTTTTTTTTTTTTTTTTTTTTTTTTTTATTAGTACCTAACATTGCTATTATGATGCTGTATTGTATTGCATTGGCTGTTATTTGTATGTGCGCGCGACGAATTTTTCAACATGGTCGCTCGCGTGTCTCTTTGGTATGGCGTTGGTTTAATGTCAACAGTAACGTGTTGTTGAAATAACTAATTAATTGTTAATCACTATAATTTTATTTAGTAGTGTTTTGTAATATTGTTTTGTGTTTCATGATATTGTGTGTGTCAATACCGTGTGCTACTTTAATGTGATAGCATGGATTGTATTGTTACCGAATTTCAATAGTCATTGTTTTGATTATACGTGACTTGCATTTATGTAAGTCTCGTTTAATTTAGTTAATGTTTTGTGTATTGTGTTACCAGTTATTTCGTGTAGCATAACTTTATTCCTTCGCTCCGAGGTCAGTTATGTCTTGTCGTTAATATTTAGTTAGTCTATCTTGATTAATATATATATTTAACAAATATTTAAGAAACAATGGCGAGTGTAGTGGAATCGTTGGACGAAGAAATGGTTTTGACATTGTCGGAAAAGCTTAAAGCATGGGATGCGAACTTTCGCGATATGAGTGCAAAACTCGCCGAATTACAAAGCGGCTTATTCGAACTTAAAACAAAACAAGAACCTAAAACACCCGTATCGCCGCCGACAACGCAACAAGAGACGGTCCAGCCGAGTGGACATACCCAGCCAATTAAGCTAAAAGATGCGATCGAATCGGTGCCAGTGTTTGACGGATATCGACCATCGGTATTCCACTTTTTAAGAGCTTGTGAGCGCGCGCGAAATATGATTTCCAGATATCAAGAACCTCAATTGGTAAAATTGTTAGTAAATAAGCTCCGTGGACACGCGCTCCTCGCCATCGAAGACACAGAATTAACGAGTCTAAACGATTTCGGAAACAAATTAAAGGATCTATTCGGCCCAAAGAAATCTCTTAACGAATATAAAGGGGAATTAGGAACGATATTTCAACGACCCGGGGAAGACATATTAGATTATATGGATCGCGTTAGAAATCTTAGATTGGCAATAATGGACGGAGAAAGAGGCGACTACGGCATCATATCCCCCGATATCCAAGATACTATAGATTGGGAAACGAAAGAAGCTTTCGTTAAAGGACTTCCGAACGAGGTATATGTGCGAGTAAAAATAGCAGGGTACCATACTTTAGAAGATGCGTATCGTCAAGCCGTCAAAGCAACACACGAATTGAAACAAATAACCGATAGAACGCGACCCCAACGACCGACACCCTCGAACTATTACAGACGCGACAACGCACATCCTTCGAACACTAACAACAATATCAGGAACAACCGCCAAGATCGAAGATCGCTACCTCCATCGCAGAATTTTTTGAATTCTACAAGACAAAATATCACGTGTAACTATTGCAAAAAACCCGGGCATCTAGTGAAAGACTGTTACAAATTTAAAGCCCGAGTAGATGCCGGATTAATCGTACCCTATGCTTCGAGACCATCGGGAAACCAAACACGTCCTTCGGGAGAATGGGGCGAGCCACGAAGGAACGATACGCCGAATCGCCCAAGAGTACAGGCGGCAACCAGGCGACCGGCGCCGACGGCAACAAACAGAACAAGGACAGCCACACCCGCGAGATCGACTCCACCACCCATAACGAGAGACAGAGCGAACGCAATGCCGACCATAAGATCGAACGAACAACCACTAAATATTGTGGGGGAGTCATCCCACAACCAAACGAGGTCACAGACAGAGAATCCAGAATCTCAAGGCAAAAGGAAAAGAGTGAAGCACAAGCAACCGGCGAAGGAAAATCATCAGGAGTTGAATTCAGATTCGGAAGGCGACCTCTCCGAATTATTTCAATAAAATTTAACGATTCCCCAACGAACCCAACTGCACGAATAGTTTCCCCAGATCTAAAGACTAAGACGAGTTTATTATTAGACTCTGGATCGGAAATCAACATTATCAAGAAACCTGCTTTACTCGATTCAGCCATCATCGACGAAAAGGAATCAATCGAAGTGCGAGGAATTACGGCAACGAGCCTGGTCTCCCTAGGGCAGACGGTAATACAGGTTGCGGGCCATCCGGTTGGTTTTCATCATAGTCGATGATTCATTGCTAATCGATCAAGACGGAATCCTAGGATCCGAATTTTTTGCAGGTTGTAAGGCTCGTTTAGATTATGAGGGAAAACATATCAGATGGGGAAATATTTATATTCCCTTCGATAGTAAAGAAAAAATAATTATACCGAAGCGAAGTTCAATAACGTGTTCAGTTAATATCGCTAATCCAGAGATAAAAGAGGGATTTATTCCAAGAATCGAGCCGAACAAGGGAATCTATTTTGGTAATGCAGTTGTGAGGAATCATAAAGGAAAAGGTTACATAAGAGTAATAAATACTACTTCGGGAGATTACGTATTTACAACACCAACGATGGTAATTAAAGAATTTGAAAATCCCCCCCGCCCCCCACCCCGCTTCCTAGGACAGCGTGCAATACAGTTCTAAGATCGGAGGAAAGTAGATACGATAAAATAAATGAGTTACTACGACTCGAACATTTGAACGAAGAAGAAAAGGAAAATGCTAAAAAATTGATTCGTAATAATCAAGATAGGTTTCATATTCCAGGAGATACATTGGAAGCAACCGAAGTTCTGGAACATAGGATAATTACAACGGATAATATACCCATCAATACTAAACAGTATCGATATCCACCAATACATCGAGAAGAAATAAATCGACAGGTCCAAGAACTACTAGATACGGACGTAGTGGAACCATCAATATCTCCATATAACTCCCCGTTATGGATTGTGCTCAAAAACCCGATTCGCAAGGAAATAAGCGCTGGAGATTAGTCATCGATTATAGAAAATTGAACGATAAAACGATTGGCGATGCCTTCCCACTACCCAACATTACAGAAATATTGGATCAATTAGGAAGTGCAAAATATTTTTCCACGTTTGACTTGGCATCGGGCTTTCACCAGATCCGTATGTCACAGGAAGATGCCCACAAAACTGCATTTTCGACACCATACGGGCATTTTCAATTCAAAAGAATGCCCTTTGGATTAAAAGATGCCCCAGCAACATTTCAACGTTTGATGAATTCAATATTATCTGGTCTGCAAGGAATAGAACTATTTGTCTATCTGGATGACATAGTGATTTATTCCACGTCTCTCCAAGAACGCGAAATTAAATTTAATAAATTAATGGAAAGACTGAGGAAAGCTAAATTACGATTACAACCTGATAAGTGCGACACGAGGTGAATTATTTAGGACATATAATTAGTGAGGATGGCGTGAAACCCGACCCAAAGAAAGTCGAAGCCGTATCAAAATTTCCACGACCAAAGAGGGCGAAAAATATCAAACGATTTCTGGGACTAGCAGGATATTACAGAAGATTTATACCCGATTTCCCCAAGGTCGCGAAACCATTGACACAACTATTAAAGAAAGATACTCCCTTTAAATGGACAGAAAATCAAGAAAACGCATTCAATAATTTAAAGACAGCGTTAGTGACGAAACCCATCCTGCAATATCCAGACTTTTCTAAACCCTTTAACCTTACTACAGACGCATCAGGATATGCAATAAGCGGTGTACTGAGTCAAGGGCCAATCGGAAAGGATTTGCCGATTGCGTATGCCTCAAGGCTATTAAATCCCGCCGAACGAAACTACTCTACCATAGAAAAGGAGTGTCTGGCAATTGTTTACAGCGCAATGCACTTCCGACCGTATCTTTACGGAAGAAAGTTTACCATCGTAACCGATCATAAACCTTTAGCGTGGATGCATTCTATCAAAGATCCTACTTCAAGAATTTGGAAATGGAAATTAAAGATATCGGACTTCGAATTTGATATTGTATACAAAGAAGGCAGGGCGAACGCAAACGCAGACGCATTATCTAGGAACCCTCCGGAAGTTTGTTTACCAATCAGAAAGAGAGAGGAAGTCTCACCGATTCGCTATCCTGTCTCAAAAAGATTCGAAATAGATACGTCAACCGAAGACTCTCCCATATTCGAAGCTAAACCACACGTCTTGCCTCAATCCAGTGATTCTAAAAATCAAGGAAAGGGTTTTACCCGAAAACATTTTACAATAGAAGAAACCCCCATAAAATATTTAGACCAAGCATTAGCAGAAATCGATGTAAGTACAGATAGAGAAATAACCAATCGAGAAAAAGAAGGCACGGATACAACAAGCGAAAAAGAGACCTCCACTGTAATTCCAGAACTAATTCAACAACGAGAAAAGGACACGAGACCTACGATAATTGCGGAACTAAGAATTTCAGAAACCCGAGACTCAATTGCGAGAGTAAATGACCATAAAGTAGTATTTATAGATATACATGGCAATCCGATAGATAAAGGAGCCTTAGAAATGAAGGAAACGGGAAAGTTACCTCGTTATGAAGATTTAATGTTAGAAAAAGCAAGATTGAATTACGATTCTGGAAAATACATTGTATTCCTACCGATAAAGGAAAATAGAAATATTCCAATAACACCAGAAAATTTAGTAAACTCGCTAAGATCTCTATTAGACGCAGTAAATGAGAAACAATACCCTGGCGATATACAATCAGAAAATTAAAGGAAATATTTATGGAAAAAACCTTAACCATCACCATTTGCACTGGGGAAGTAATTACCCCATCTGTGGAAGCGCGGAACAACATAATACGAGAAAAACATGAATCAAGCGTAGCAGGACACAAAGGAATAACAAAAACTTATCAAAGAATACGACAACATTACTATTGGGAAAATATGAAAAAGGAAATTCAAGATTACGTAAGAACATGTAAGGAATGTCAATTGAAGAAACTCACAAGAATAAAAGCAAAGCAACCAATGGTACTTACAGACACACCAGGTAAAGCGTTCGATAAGGTTAGTATGGATATTATAGGTCCATTACCAAAAACCCAAAAGGGAAACGAATATATATTAACTATCCAAGACTTATTAACAAAATACTCAATTGGGATTCCACTAGGAGGAATCTCTTCAGCCTCTCGGCCTATCTTAGCGGACGTTTTTGTAAAGCGATTTATTTGTCGTTTCGGGTCACCGAGAGCTATTCTCACTGATCAAGGAACGAACTTTACATCCTCACTAATGAAGAAAGTAGCAAAGAGATTCCGCATCAAACAATATACCACGACGGCATATCATCCACAAAGTAACGGTTCAATCGAAAGATCTCACCACGTGCTGATAGAATATCTCAAATTATACATTGAAAATTCCAAAAATTGGGACGAATGGGTAGAATTAGCTATGTTTTCCTATAATACCTCTGTACACGAAGGAACGAAATTCTCCCCGCACGAATTAGTTTTTGGACATCTAGCCAGAGAACCTACTGGTGAAGTAATAATCGAAGAGAACATGGAACCAACTTACGCAGAATATCTCGAAGATCTGTTCGATAAAATTAACACCGTACAACGAATGGCGAGAGAAAATTTGATAAAATCCAAACTAAGATCAAAAGAATATTACGACCGACGAATCAACCCCCAAGATTTTAAAATAGGAGATTCGATATATTTACTAAAAGAACCCAGTAAAGGAAAATTCTCCGATCAATATACTGGACCATACAAAGTGCTAGAAATCTTGCAGAACCAAAACGTCAAGATCGAAGTAAAAGGGATTCCGCGAACGGTGCATTTAAACAAGTTAAAACTAGCGCATAATCGAAATAAGCAATGAATAAAGCGATTTCAGTGGGCAACGTAGTGCGGTAGTATATGTTATAGTGCTGTTCGTCGAATAATACAGATATCGAACACCTAAAAGGAAAAAGGAAAATTATTATACGTGATTCAATTATTGCTTAAATATAAAACGTGTTAACTTAATGAACAATTAACTAGTGAAAGTGAAAGTTACCTTGTGAACAAGTGATCAACATACAAGAAAGTGTACGTGCAAGTATAGGTTATGGATCGTTGTTCGTGGAACACAATGTATGACAGCTACCTAAAATAAGTGAATAAATTAGTTTCAATTGTCTCAGTGCAAAATACAAGGTTACTAAATGTTATAACTATATTATGGATAAATCAAAAGGAGGTGTAACACTGTCCGTCGAATAATACAGATAGCGAAAACCTAAAAAGAAAAAGGGAAAATTATTATGTGTACTCCAATTATTGTTTGAATATACAACGTGTCGATTCAATAAATAATTAAAAGAGGGGAAGTGAAAGTTACCTTGTAAACAAGTAATCATCAAACAAGAAGGTCTACATGCAAAATATGATATGGCTCCCTGCTTGCGGGACACCATGTACCAGCTGAAAATAAACGAACGAATTAACTTCAATTGCCTTAATGCAAAGAGCAGCATCGCTAAATGTTATAACGGTGCTGTGGAGGCGTGGCAGTGTTCGTCGAATGACACAGATAGCGGAAACTTGGAAAAAGAAAAGAAGTTTATTACGAGTGTTCCAATTACTGTTTGAATGTAAAACGTGTTAGTTCAACGAATAACGAAAACAGTGAAAGTGCAACTTACCTCGTGAACAATCAATCACCATACAAGGAAGTGTACATGCATGGATTTCGCAGATTAACAAAAAGAAATAAAATAGCTGATAAATATAGAAAGTGGTTAGAAAATAATTAAGATAGATTAATTGAGAGTTAGTAATAAATATAACCGGAGTAAAAGGATATTTTATTGTGTATTAATCTACGTAGTATTGTTATATTATTATATCTAACATGTAGAAGTGGATTTTGTACGCATATATGTATATAGTTACAATCCAAGTAGTATTCATAATATTTATTTTCACTGATAACAAGTACGTAAAACCTAAAATAAAACAAAGGTTTTAACAATAAAAAAAAAAACAAAAAAAAGGGGGAAGAAGAAAAAAAAAGAAGAAAAAAAAAGGAAAGAAAAAAAATATAATATATATAAATATAAAATTTTCTTTTTCTATAAAAGGTTATTCCTATTTCTGATAAACTCGAGAAACGAAAACATTATACCATGATACACTGACACAAAGATACACCACACAGAAGAAACTAATAGAGAACGCTTTAAGCTTGGCAAACTTACCGCCCGACGAATTAGCATACACCATAACCAAAACCCAGGACACATGGCTTTGATTGTTATTTAATAAGGTTTTGGGTTTATAAAATAACGATTCACTTAGATTCGTTTTCTCCAATATATTTCAGTCTTATAACACGTCTTACCACACAGGAATCTCCAAGTCAATAGAACAACGTGGTCGACTTCTAAGACAAAAGAGCGTCGTTAGAAGTCGTACCAACTTAGCTTGTAGTAAGCAGCGATCATACCAACTTAACATTTCTCAACACTCCCCTTTGATCGCTAGTTTCTACAAGCCCCATAGCTTTGGTAAATTGCTGGGTCTTAATCCTAGTTAGGCCTTTGGTGAGAATGTCAGCCACATTCTCAGGACTAGGTACATAAGTATAATCTAGTATCCCCCTCGATACGCAGTTCTTAACGTAAAAGTAGCGCACTTGGACGTGCTTAGAACTCTCAGCAACTATTTCGTCCTTTGACCATGAAATAGCTCCGATATTATCGCAGAATATCTTGCAGGGGCGATGGCAATATGACAGTTGACCCAATTCCTTTAACAGTAAAGAAATCCACACTGTTTCCCTTGCTGCTTCCTGCATTGCCACAAATTCCGCTTCGCACGTCGATTGAGCTATAATCGGTTGTTTTTTGGATAGCCAGGATATCGCACCACCAGCGAGTATGAACACATACCCGCTCCTGGATTTCCTGTCTACCGTACAACCCGCAAAATCCGAGTCGCAAAACACCTTCAGAGGTTGCCCGGTCCTTTGGTATACTAACTTCAAGTCTTTGGTCTTTAGTAAATATCTGAATACCCGCTTCGCTGCTTTCCAATCGGATACAGTCGGATTCGCGCATCTTTGGCTTAGTTTCCCTATTGCACACGCAACATCAGGACGACTTACAGTAGCTACATACATTATGTGCCCCACAGCTTGTTCATATAATTTACTGTCGAGAGGCTCATCACGTTCAATATCAAAACCAGCCTCGCATTCTCTAGCTAGCGGTGTCGACACTCCCACCACCCCAACCTCACGAGTAATGTCAAACAGATCCAGCATTTGACCTATCTGTACAGATTGATCGAATACTACAGTGGTGCTGTTTGGCTTACTCAGGTGGATGGACAGAAATTGAGTGTCTACGCCTAGCATTCTAACATCTAATTTGTCCTTAATCCTAGTTTTGAATATCTCAATCCACTCATTCGTCCCAAACACGAGGATGTCGTCCACATACACAGCTACAATAAATTTTTTAGACGCATATATATATATATATAAATATATTTCAATCAATCAATTTGGACAGTTACATATAAGTATAAACATATATGCCGAACATGTAATAACCTAGTAAATATTAGAGACAGTGCTTCCAATACTATGCAATAAATACAATATTATCAATTTATGAAATAAAAGTATACATGAAGTCAAAAACTAATAGTTTAACTAATAGTTTAATATATATATATATATATATATATATATATATATATATATATTCCTGGCGTTTCAATTATTTTCCCCTTTTGTAGTTATTCTTATTTCCTGGTTTATTTTGAATTGTGTGTATATGTATTTTGTTTATTGGTTGGATCCGTTAATCGCCCTCGTTTTGTTAATCCTTCCTTTCGTTTCGTAGTGCCGTGTGTTCGTTTGTGCATTCAAATCCTTATTCGCGTGTTTTGTATAGAATGGTTTTCTTGTTCTTGTTACGGCGTGTGCGGAGCGCGGGACGTGACACCCCCGCCCTTGAAGTTCAAATTTCCAAAGGAAATTTGACTGATGGTATCTCTGAGTTCGCTCAAGGCGGACGTAGATGTCGTTGGTAGTTGAGTGACTACCGGTGTTATCGATATCCCTTGAGGTTGTGCTGTTTGATCATCGATATTTCGTCTTCTTTTGAGGTATCGTAGCGGGTGGGTGACTGAGCCGCATATTGCTCCTAATAGGGCGATTCCACATTCGTAAGTTTCACGTAACTGGTATCCGTGTGCGGCTATATCTATTATTGTTTTGATTAGTTTAAATATTGCGAGTATTCCAAATATTGCTGCACTGACAGTTCCAAATTCCATAAAACCAGTCCATAAGCTTGATACGGTATTTTTCGCTATTGTCGTTAATGTGTTTTGTCCATCATTCCCAGGATGTTTACTGTTCCAGGGACGATTGTTTTTCCTGTTGCTCCTCTCGCCAATGCGTTCGAGACTGCAGATTTTCTGCCGGGAACATGACGTGGCTTCCGCTCGTGGCCAACGACGATGGTGCTGAATATCGCCACGTTTGGCGCACGTCCGGGTGGAGTTCCTGTGGTGCGATTCCTTTGCCAAACGGGTAGTTCCGAGTAGCATTTTGTTGTATGTCGTACCTTTACTTGTACCGGAATGCATTTGACTATATGGATCGCTTCTCCTGCGATCAGAGCCATGTGTCCTGGGTTTTGGTTATGGTGTATGCAAATTCGTCGGGCGGTAAGTTTGCCAAGCTTAAAGCGTTCTCTGTTAGTTTCTTCTGTGTGGTGTATCTTTGTGTCAGTGTATCATGGTATAATGTTTTCATTTCTCGAGTTTATCAGAAATAGTAATAACCTTTTATAGAAAAAGAAAATTTTATATTTATATATATTTGTTAAGGAAATTCGAGGATTTGGGAATACGAATTATTGCCTATATTTCCCACACAACAGTTATACATCTATATTACTCTCTGAAGAACGTCTTGCACGCACGCTGGTCGCCAACCGACTATCCTAGATTCTGCTAACATCTGGCAACAGTCTTTTGTCTCCACTAAGCCTTGACGCCCTCTGGCCCTTACACACACACTCTCATGTACAGTGTAAATGTATCACTTCCCTAACAATATTATATTTTTTTTCTTTCCTTCTTTTTCTTCTTTATTTTTCTTCTTCCCCTTTTTCTTTCTTTTTTTTTTGTTTTTTTTTTATTGTTAAAACCTTTGATTTATTTTAGGTTTTACGTACTTGTTATCAGTGAAAATAAATATTATGAATACTACTTGGCTTGTAATTATATACATGTCGGAGATGAAAGGAAAGCCGAAGCCTTTCCTTGGAAATTTTGGGAACATCCTCTAGTACCTTAGCCTAGATTTTATTATAGTTGTAATTGCTTAAGATTTGTAATAAGCGAGATTGGGTTCGAGGTGACAATCGGTCGCTGAACGTAGCCACGGTCACGGGATGGATGTTTTATCTAACGGAGGTCTGGAGTGGTTGTATGTGTTTTCCGAGAAATGTGGTTGTGGCGGCATGCGGCCTCGAGAGCGGGCCTAGCCACGTGTGATGTTGCCTCGGAGGTGCCGATGCAATGGGACATACATTGTATTAGTAATCAAAACTCCAGGCAGAAACTGCCTAGCAACGGCGTTTGGAACTTTCTCGATGCTTCCAACGAGTGTGCCTAGCAACGGCGTTTGGAACCTTCTCGATGCTTCCAAACGGGTATAGAAAACAAAATGCAATCGTACAGGGAGAAAAATCACCACGAGGCTGGCATTCTTGCGATTGCCTTGGAGAGTGATACATCGAGCATTTTCGACGATCGCATTTGCGTCTAAGTTAGTTTCGCTTAGTAAGGAGTTATCCCGGTGACCGTGGATTCGTTTGAACTCAAACATTGCTAATAGTATTATTTAATTTAATTTAATTATTCGTAGATCGTATTATTCATTAGTCTTAGTGTTTGTTAGACTTATTATTAGTTGTACTTATTATTTGTTAAGCTTAGTGATAGACCTGTATATACGTGTAAATAAAATCTCGGCTTTGTGAAACGATGGCTAGTCCACATGAAGAGTCGTCGCGCGCCCAAAATTCGAATCGTGATCCGACATACATATATGCGTACGTATTGGTAAGTAGTATAAATGAGATTTGTTTTATTGTTATAAATATATAAGTATATATCATCAATAGGAATAAATATCACAAATGTACCTTGTCTTCGAGTATATATATATATATAGTGGTGAACATAAGTGAAAATTATATGCATAGTTATAAATATTGTTTGTTTACAGGTGGATAGCATCAGTATTTGGTTTCGTACAAATACTTTACAGTTCCACTGTGTGAATTGCTATTCATGTTGTTCCATCCGTCGTTCAGAAAATGGTTGATGAGTTCGCCATCAGTTCTGTACACACATATAAAAATAGTTAATGTATATATGTAGTATCGTGAGTGAGAGGCCTGGGAGTTGGCGGGTGATCCGCGTGGAATGTCGCGAGAGCCGAGGCGTTTGTTTTTGATCGCGTAGTTTTGGAAAGAGGAGACCTACGTGATCTTGGCCACGAGCGGTTGCCAAGGGACGGGAGAAAAGGAATCAACAAACAGAGTTTGCGAGTGGCGTTGCCGAGAGAGTGTTGATTGCATTTTGTGAAAGTCGAGTCGTTATCTAATTATTTAGTTGTGCTGTTTTCTGTACGTTTGGTGTGAATAGTTCAGGTTGAACAACAATCGTCTTTTTCTGTCCGATTAACATCTGTATCATCCATTCCTTGTAAATATATTATATCACGATATTACATATATATATTATTTATTTTTTTTTATATATATAATTTTCGTTTGGATCTGTTCCTTTGTACGAATACTGTATCCCTGTATATAATATAATATATATAATATGTTATAATTATGTTAGTTGTTATTTATTATATATATTTTCCTTAACTCTCTCCCCCTTTTCCTTGTTTTTTTTTTTTTTTTTTTTTTTTTATTAGTACCTAACATTCCTATTATGATGCTGTATTGTATTGCATTGGCTGTTATTTGTATGTGCGCGCGACGAATTTTTCAACATGGTCGCTCGCGTGTCTCTTTGGTATGGCGTTGGTTTAATGTCAACAGTAACGTGTTGTTGAAATAACTAATTAATTGTTAATCACTATAATTTTATTCAGTAGTGTTTTGTAATATTGTTTTGTGTTTCATGATATTTTGTGTGTCAATACCGTGTGCTACTTTAATGTGATAGCATGGATTGTATTGTTACCGAATTTCAATAGTCATTGTTTTGATTATACGTGACTTGCATTTATGTAAGTCTCGTTTAATTTAGTTAATGTTTTGTGTATTGTGTTACCAGTTATTTCGTGTAGCATAACTTTATTCCTTCGCACCGAGGTCAGTTATGTCTTGTCGTTAATATTTAGTTAGTCTATCTTGATTAATATATATATTTAACAAATATTTAAGAAACAATGGCGAGTGTAGTGGAATCGTTGGACGAAGAAATGGTTTTGACATTGTCGGAAAAGCTTAAAGCATGGGATGCGAACTTTCGCGATATGAGTGCAAAACTCGCCGAATTACAAAGCGGCTTATTCGAACTTAAAACAAAACAAGAACCTAAAACACCCGTATCGCCGCCGACAACGCAACAAGAGACGGTCCAGCCGAGTGGACATACCCAGCCAATTAAGCTAAAAGATGCGATCGAATCGGTGCCAGTGTTTGACGGATATCGACCATCGGTATTCCACTTTTTAAGAGCTTGTGAGCGCGCGCGAAATATGATTTCCAGATATCAAGAACCTCAATTGGTAAAATTGTTAGTAAATAAGCTCCGTGGACACGCGCTCCTCGCCATCGAAGACACAGAATTAACGAGTCTAAACGATTTCGGAAACAAATTAAAGGATCTATTCGGCCCAAAGAAATCTCTTAACGAATATAAAGGGGAATTAGGAACGATATTTCAACGACCCGGGGAAGACATATTAGATTATATGGATCGCGTTAGAAATCTTAGATTGGCAATAATGGACGGAGAAAGAGGCGACTACGGCATCATATCCCCCGATATCCAAGATACTATAGATTGGGAAACGAAAGAAGCTTTCGTTAAAGGACTTCCGAACGAGGTATATGTGCGAGTAAAAATAGCAGGGTACCATACTTTAGAAGATGCGTATCGTCAAGCCGTCAAAGCAACACACGAATTGAAACAAATAACCGATAGAACGCGACCCCAACGACCGACACCCTCGAACTATTACAGACGCGACAACGCACATCCTTCGAACACTAACAACAATATCAGGAACAACCGCCAAGATCGAAGATCGCTACCTCCATCGCAGAATTTTTTGAATTCTACAAGACAAAATATCACGTGTAACTATTGCAAAAAACCCGGGCATCTAGTGAAAGACTGTTACAAATTTAAAGCCCGAGTAGATGCCGGATTAATCGTACCCTATGCTTCGAGACCATCGGGAAACCAAACACGTCCTTCGGGAGAATGGGGCGAGATACGCCGAATCGCCCAAGAGTACAGGCGGCAACCAGGCGACCGGCGCCGACGGCAACAAACAGAACAAGGACAGCCACACCCGCGAGATCGACTCCACCACCCATAACGAGAGACAGAGCGAACGCAATGCCGACCATAAGATCGAACGAACAACCACTAAATATTGTGGGGGAGTCATCCCACAACCAAACGAGGTCACAGACAGAGAATCCAGAATCTCAAGGCAAAAGGAAAAGAGTGAAGCACAAGCAACCGGCGAAGGAAAATCATCAGGAGTTGAATTCAGATTCGGAAGGCGACCTCTCCGAATTATTTCAATAAAATTTAACGATTCCCCAACGAACCCAACTGCACGAATAGTTTCCCCAGATCTAAAGACTAAGACGAGTTTATTATTAGACTCTGGATCGGAAATCAACATTATCAAGAAACCTGCTTTACTCGATTCAGCCATCATCGACGAAAAGGAATCAATCGAAGTGCGAGGAATTACGGCAACGAGCCTGGTCTCCCTAGGGCAGACGGTAATACAGGTTGCGGGCCATCCGGTTGGTTTTCATCACAGTCGATGATT
This sequence comes from Bombus huntii, assembly GCF_024542735.1. Lineage (NCBI taxonomy): Eukaryota > Metazoa > Arthropoda > Insecta > Hymenoptera > Apidae > Bombus > Bombus huntii. The sequence continues at coordinate 191,542 of NW_026099332.1, read as the reverse complement.
CATTGCTAATCGATCAAGACGGAATCCTAGGATCCGAATTTTTTGCAGGTTGTAAGGCTCGTTTAGATTATGAGGGAAAACATATCAGATGGGGAAATATTTATATTCCCTTCGATAGTAAAGAAAAAATAATTATACCGAAGCGAAGTTCAATAACGTGTTCAGTTAATATCGCTAATCCAGAGATAAAAGAGGGATTTATTCCAAGAATCGAGCCGAACAAGGGAATCTATTTTGGTAATGCAGTTGTGAGGAATCATAAAGGAAAAGGTTACATAAGAGTAATAAATACTACTTCGGGAGATTACGTATTTACAACACCAACGATGGTAATTAAAGAATTTGAAAATCCCCCCCGCCCCCCACCCCGCTTCCTAGGACAGCGTGCAATACAGTTCTAAGATCGGAGGAAAGTAGATACGATAAAATAAATGAGTTACTACGACTCGAACATTTGAACGAAGAAGAAAAGGAAAATGCTAAAAAATTGATTCGTAATAATCAAGATAGGTTTCATATTCCAGGAGATACATTGGAAGCAACCGAAGTTCTGGAACATAGGATAATTACAACGGATAATATACCCATCAATACTAAACAGTATCGATATCCACCAATACATCGAGAAGAAATAAATCGACAGGTCCAAGAACTACTAGATACGGACGTAGTGGAACCATCAATATCTCCATATAACTCCCCGTTATGGATTATGCTCAAAAACCCGATTCGCAAGGAAATAAGCGCTGGAGATTAGTCATCGATTATAGAAAATTGAACGATAAAACGATTGGCGATGCCTTCCCACTACCCAACATTACAGAAATATTGGATCAATTAGGAAGTGCAAAATATTTTTCCACGTTTGACTTGGCATCGGGCTTTCACCAGATCCGTATGTCACAGGAAGATGCCCACAAAACTGCATTTTCGACACCATACGGGCATTTTCAATTCAAAAGAATGCCCTTTGGATTAAAAGATGCCCCAGCAACATTTCAACGTTTGATGAATTCAATATTATCTGGTCTGCAAGGAATAGAACTATTCGTCTATCTGGATGACATAGTGATTTATTCCACGTCTCTCCAAGAACGCGAAATTAAATTTAATAAATTAATGGAAAGACTGAGGAAAGCTAAATTACGATTACAACCTGATAAGTGCGACACGAGGTGAATTATTTAGGACATATAATTAGTGAGGATGGCGTGAAACCCGACCCAAAGAAAGTCGAAGCCGTATCAAAATTTCCACGACCAAAGAGGGCGAAAAATATCAAACGATTTCTGGGACTAGCAGGATATTACAGAAGATTTATACCCGATTTCCCCAAGGTCGCGAAACCATTGACACAACTATTAAAGAAAGACACTCCCTTTAAATGGACAGAAAATCAAGAAAACGCATTCAATAATTTAAAGACAGCGTTAGTGACGAAACCCATCCTGCAATATCCAGACTTTTCTAAACCCTTTAACCTTACTACAGACGCATCAGGATATGCAATAAGCGGTGTACTGAGTCAAGGGCCAATCGGAAAGGATTTGCCGATTGCGTATGCCTCAAGGCTATTAAATCCCGCCGAACGAAACTACTCTACCATAGAAAAGAAGTGTCTGGCAATTGTTTACAGCGCAATGCACTTCCGACCGTATCTTTACGGAAGAAAGTTTACCATCGTAACCGATCATAAACCTTTAGCGTGGATGCATTCTATCAAAGATCCTACTTCAAGAATTTGGAAATGGAAATTAAAGTTATCGGACTTCGAATTTGATATTGTATACAAAGAAGGCAGGGCGAACGCAAACGCAGACGCATTATCTAGGAACCCTCCGGAAGTTTGTTTACCAATCAGAAAGAGAGAGGAAGTCTCACCGATTCGCTATCCTGTCTCAAAAAGATTCGAAATAGATACGTCAACCGAAGACTCTCCCATATTCGAAGCTAAACCACACGTCTTGCCTCAATCCAGTGATTCTAAAAATCAAGGAAAGGGTTTTACCCGAAAACATTTTACAATAGAAGAAACCCCCATAAAATATTTAGACCAAGCATTAGCAGAAATCGATGTAAGTACAGATAGAGCAATAACCAATCGAGAAAAAGAAGGCACGGATACAACAAGCGAAAAAGAGACCTCCACTGTAATTCCAGAACTAATTCAACAACGAGAAAAGGACACGAGACCTACGATAATTGCGGAACTAAGAATTTCAGAAACCCGAGACTCAATTGCGAGAGTAAATGACCATAAAGTAGTATTTATAGATATACATGGCAATCCGATAGATAAAGGAGCCTTAGAAATGAAGGAAACGGGAAAGTTACCTCGTTATGAAGATTTAATGTTAGAAAAAGCAAGATTGAATTACGATTCTGGAAAATACATTGTATTCCTACCGATAAAGGAAAATAGAAATATTCCAATAACACCAGAAAATTTATTAAACTCGCTAAGATCTCTATTAGACGCAGTAAATGAGAAACAATACCCTGGCGATATACAATCAGAAAATTAAAGGAAATATTTATGGAAAAAACCTTAACCATCACCATTTGCACTGGGGAAGTAATTACCCCATCTGTGGAAGCGCGGAACAACATAATACGAGAAAAACATGAATCAAGCGTAGCAGGACACAAAGGAATAACAAAAACTTATCAAAGAATACGACAACATTACTATTGGGAAAATATGAAAAAGGAAATTCAAGATTACGTAAGAACATGTAAGGAATGTCAATTGAAGAAACTCACAAGAATAAAAGCAAAGCAACCAATGGTACTTACAGACACACCAGGTAAAGCGTTCGATAAGGTTAGTATGGATATTATAGGTCCATTACCAAAAACCCAAAAGGGAAACGAATATATATTAACTATCCAAGACTTATTAACAAAATACTCAATTGGGATTCCACTAGGAGGAATCTCTTCAGCCTCTCGGCCTATCTTAGCGGACGTTTTTGTAAAGCGATTTATTTGTCGTTTCGGGTCACCGAGAGCTATTCTCACTGATCAAGGAACGAACTTTACATCCTCACTAATGAAGAAAGTAGCAAAGAGATTCCGCATCAAACAATATACCACGACGGCATATCATCCACAAAGTAACGGTTCAATCGAAAGATCTCACCACGTGCTGATAGAATATCTCAAATTATACATTGAAAATTCCAAAAATTGGGACGAATGGGTAGAATTAGCTATGTTTTCCTATAATACCTCTGTACACGAAGGAACGAAATTCTCCCCGCACGAATTAGTTTTTGGACACCTAGCCAGAGAACCTACTGGTGAAGTAATAATCGAAGAGAACATGGAACCAACTTACGTAGAATATCTCGAAGATCTGTTCGATAAAATTAACACCGTACAACGAATGGCGAGAGAAAATTTGATAAAATCCAAACTAAGATCAAAAGAATATTACGACCGACGAATCAACCCCCAAGATTTTAAAATAGGAGATTCGATATATTTACTAAAAGAACCCAGTAAAGGAAAATTCTCCGATCAATATACTGTACCATACAAAGTGCTAGAAATCTTGCAGAACCAAAACGTCAAGATCGAAGTAAAAGGGATTCCGCGAACGGTGCATTTAAACAAGTTAAAACTAGCGCATAATCGAAATAAGCAATGAATAAAGCGATTTCAGTGGGCAACGTAGTGCGGTAGTATATGTTATAGTGCTGTTCGTCGAATAATACAGATATCGAACACCTAAAAGGAAAAAGGAAAATTATTATACGTGTTTCAATTATTGCTTAAATATAAAACGTGTTAACTTAATGAACAATTAACTAGTGAAAGTGAAAGTTACCTTGTGAACAAGTGATCAACATACAAGAAAGTGTACGTGCAAGTATAGGTTATGGATCGTTGTTCGTGGAACACAATGTATGACAGCTACCTAAAATAAGTGAATAAATTAGTTTCAATTGTCTCAGTGCAAAATACAAGGTTACTAAATGTTATAACTATATTATGGATAAATCAAAAGGAGGTGTAACACTGTCCGTCGAATAATACAGATAGCGAAAACCTAAAAAGGGAAAGGGAAAATTATTATGTGTACTCCAATTATTGTTTGAATATACAACGTGTCGATTCAATAAATAATTAAAAGAGGGGAAGTGAAAGTTACCTTGTAAACAAGTAATCATCAAACAAGAAGGTCTACATGCAAAATATGATATGGCTCCCTGCTTGCGGGACACCATGTACCAGCTGAAAATAAACGAACGAATTAACTTCAATTGCCTTAATGCAAAGAGCAGCATCGCTAAATGTTATAACGGTGCTGTGGAGGCGTGGCAGTGTTGGTCGAATGACACAGATAGCGGAAACTTGGAAAAAGAAAAGAAGTTTATTACGAGTGTTCCAATTACTGTTTGAATGTAAAACGTGTTAGTTCAACGAATAACGAAAACAGTGAAAGTGCAACTTACCTCGTGAACAATCAATCACCATACAAGGAAGTGTACATGCATGGATTTCGCAGATTAACAAAAAGAAATAAAATAGCTGATAAATATAGAAAGTGGTTAGAAAATAATTAAGATAGATTAATTGAGAGTTAGTAATAAATATAACCGGAGTAAAAGGATATTTTATTGTGTATTAATCTACGTAGTATTGTTATATTATTATATCTAACATGTAGAAGTGGATTTTGTACGCATATATGTATATAGTTACAATCCAAGTAGTATTCATAATATTTATTTTCACTGATAACAAGTACGTAAAACCTAAAATAAAACAAAGGTTTTAACAATAAAAAAAAAAAACAAAAAAAAGGGGGAAGAAGAAAAAAAAAGAAGAAAAAAAAAGGAAAGAAAAAAAATATAATATATATAAATATAAAATTTTCTTTTTCTATAAAAGGTTATTCCTATTTCTGATAAACTCGAGAAACGAAAACATTATACCATGATACACTGACACAAAGATACACCACACAGAAGAAACTAATAGAGAACGCTTTAAGCTTGGCAAACTTACCGCCCGACGAATTAGCATACACCATAACCAAAACCCAGGACACATGGCTTTGATTGTTATTTAATAAGGTTTTGGGTTTATAAAATAACGATTCACTTAGATTCGTTTTCTCCAATATATTTCAGTCTTATAACACGTCTTACCACACAGGAATCTCCAAGTCAATAGAACAACGTGGTCGACTTCTAAGACAAAAGAGCGTCGTTAGAAGTCGTACCAACTTAGCTTGTAGTAAGCAGCGATCATACCAACTTAACATTTCTCAACACTCCCCTTTGATCGCTAGTTTCTACAAGCCCCATAGCTTTGGTAAATTGCTGGGTCTTAATCCTAGTTAGGCCTTTGGTGAGAATGTCAGCCACATTCTCAGGACTAGGTACATAAGTATAATCTAGTATCCCCCTCGATACGCAGTTCTTAACGTAAAAGTAGCGCACTTGGACGTGCTTAGAACTCTCAGCAACTATTTCGTCCTTTGACCATGAAATAGCTCCGATATTATCGCAGAATATCTTGCAGGGGCGATGGCAATATGACAGTTGACCCAATTCCTTTAACAGTAAAGAAATCCACACTGTTTCCCTTGCTGCTTCCTGCATTGCCACAAATTCCGCTTCGCACGTCGATTGAGCTATAATCGGTTGTTTTTTGGATAGCCAGGATATCGCACCACCAGCGAGTATGAACACATACCCGCTCCTGGATTTCCTGTCTACCGTACAACCCGCAAAATCCGAGTCGCAAAACACCTTCAGAGGTTGCCCGGTCCTTTGGTATACTAACTTCAAGTCTTTGGTCTTTAGTAAATATCTGAATACCCGCTTCGCTGCTTTCCAATCGGATACAGTCGGATTCGCGCATCTTTGGCTTAGTTTCCCTATTGCACACGCAACATCAGGACGACTTACAGTAGCTACATACATTATGTGCCCCACAGCTTGTTCATATAATTTACTGTCGAGAGGCTCATCACGTTCAATATCAAAACCAGCCTCGCATTCTCTAGCTAGCGGTGTCGACACTCCCACCACCCCAACCTCACGAGTAATGTCAAACAGATCCAGCATTTGACCTATCTGTACAGATTGATCGAATACTACAGTGGTGCTGTTTGGCTTACTCAGGTGGATGGACAGAAATTGAGTGTCTACGCCTAGCATTCTAACATCTAATTTGTCCTTAATCCTAGTTTTGAATATCTCAATCCACTCATTCGTCCCAAACACGAGGATGTCGTCCACATACACAGCTACAATAAATTTTTTAGACGCATATATATATATATATAAATATATTTCAATCAATCAATTTGGACAGTTACATATAAGTATAAACATATATGCCGAACATGTAATAACCTAGTAAATATTAGAGACAGTGCTTCCAATACTATGCAATAAATACAATATTATCAATTTATGAAATAAAAGTATACATGAAGTCAAAAACTAATAGTTTAACTAATAGTTTAATATATATATATATATATATATATATATATTCCTGGCGTTTCAATTATTTTCCCCTTTTGTAGTTATTCTTATTTCCTGGTTTATTTTGAATTGTGTGTATATGTATTTTGTTTATTGGTTGGATCCGTTAATCGCCCTCGTTTTGTTAATCCTTCCTTTCGTTTCGTAGTGCCGTGTGTTCGTTTGTGCATTCAAATCCTTATTCGCGTGTTTTGTATAGAATGGTTTTCTTGTTCTTGTTACGGCGTGTGCGGAGCGCGGGACGTGACACCCCCGCCCTTGAAGTTCAAATTTCCAAAGGAAATTTGACTGATGGTATCTCTGAGTTCGCTCAAGGCGGACGTAGATGTCGTTGGTAGTTGAGTGACTACCGGTGTTATCGATATCCCTTGAGGTTGTGCTGTTTGATCATCGATATTTCGTCTTCTTTTGAGGTATCGTAGCGGGTGGGTGACTGAGCCGCATATTGCTCCTAATAGGGCGATTCCACATTCGTAAGTTTCACGTAACTGGTATCCGTGTGCGGCTATATCTATTATTGTTTTGATTAGTTTAAATATTGCGAGTATTCCAAATATTGCTGCACTGACAGTTCCAAATTCCATAAAACCAGTCCATAAGCTTGATACGGTATTTTTCGCTATTGTCGTTAATGTGTTTTGTCCATCATTCCCAGGATGTTTACTGTTCCAGGGACGATTGTTTTTCCTGTTGCTCCTCTGGCCAATGCGTTCGAGACTGCAGATTTTCTGCCGGGAACATGACGTGGCTTCCGCTCGTGGCCAACGACGATGGTGCTGAATATCGCCACGTTTGGCGCACGTCCGGGTGGAGTTCCTGTGGTGCGATTCCTTTGCCAAACGGGTAGTTCCGAGTAGCATTTTGTTGTATGTCGTACCTTTACTTGTACCGGAATGCATTTGACTATATGGATCGCTTCTCCTGCGATCAGAGCCATGTGTCCTGGGTTTTGGTTATGGTGTATGCAAATTCGTCGGGCGGTAAGTTTGCCAAGCTTAAAGCGTTCTCTGTTAGTTTCTTCTGTGTGGTGTATCTTTGTGTCAGTGTATCATGGTATAATGTTTTCATTTCTCGAGTTTATCAGAAATAGTAATAACCTTTTATAGAAAAAGAAAATTTTATATTTATATATATTTGTTAAGGAAATTCGAGGATTTGGGAATACAAATTATTGCCTATATTTCCCACACAACAGTTATACATCTATATTACTCTCTGAAGAACGTCTTGCACGCACGCTGGTCGCCAACCGACTATCCTAGATTCTGCTAACATCTGGCAACAGTCTTTTGTCTCCACTAAGCCTTGACGCCCTCTGGCCCTTACACACACACTCTCATGTACAGTGTAAATGTATCACTTCCCTAACAATATTATATTTTTTTTCTTTCCTTTTTTTTCTTCTTTATTTTTCTTCTTCCCCTTTTTCTTTCTTTTTTTTTTGTTTTTTTTTTATTGTTAAAACCTTTGATTTATTTTAGGTTTTACGTACTTGTTATCAGTGAAAATAAATATTATGAATACTACTTGGCTTGTAATTATATACATGTCGGAGATGAAAGGAAAGCCGAAGCCTTTCCTTGGAAATTTTGGGAACATCCTCTAGTACCTTAGCCTAGATTTTATTATAGTTGTAATTGCTTAAGATTTGTAATAAGCGAGATTGGGTTCGAGGTGAGAATCGGTCGCTGAACGTAGCCACGGTCACGGGATGGATGTTTTATCTAACGGAGGTCTGGAGTGGTTGTATGTGTTTTCCGAGAAATGTGGTTGTGGCGGCATGCGGCCTCGAGAGCGGGCCTAGCCACGTGTGATGTTGCCTCGGAGGTGCCGATGCAATGGGACATACATTGTATTAGTAATCAAAACTCCAGGCAGAAACTGCCTAGCAACGGCGTTTGGAACTTTCTCGATGCTTCCAACGAGTGTGCCTAGCAACGGCGTTTGGAACCTTCTCGATGCTTCCAAACGGGTATAGAAAACAAAATGCAATCGTACAGGGAGAAAAATCACCACGAGGCTGGCATTCTTGCGATTGCCTTGGAGAGTGATACATCGAGCATTTTCGACGATCGCATTTGCGTCTAAGTTAGTTTCGCTTAGTAAGGAGTTATCCCGGTGACCGTGGATTCGTTTGAACTCAAACATTGCTAATAGTATTATTTAATTTAATTTAATTATTCGTAGATCGTATTATTCATTAGTCTTAGTGTTTGTTAGACTTATTATTAGTTGTACTTATTATTTGTTAAGCTTAGTGATAGACCTGTATATACGTGTAAATAAAATCTCGGCTTTGTGAAACGATGGCTAGTCCACACGAAGAGTCGTCGCGCGCCCAAAATTCGAATCGTGATCCGACATACATATATGCGTACGTATTGGTAAGTAGTATAAATGAGATTTGTTTTATTGTTATAAATATATAAGTATATATCATCAATAGGAATAAATATCACAAATGTACCTTGTCTTCGAGTATATATATATATATATATATATATAGTGGTGAACATAAGTGAAAATTATATGCATAGTTATAAATATTGTTTGTTTACAGGTGGATAGCATCAGTATTTGGTTTCGTACAAATACTTTACAGTTCCACTGTGTGAATTGCTATTCATGTTGTTCCATCCGTCGTTCAGAAAATGGTTGATGAGTTCGCCATCAGTTCTGTACACACATATAAAAATAGTTAATGTATATATGTAGTATCGTGAGTGAGAGGCCTGGGAGTTGGCGGGTGATCCGCGTGGAATGTCGCGAGAGCCGAGGCGTTTGTTTTTGATCGCGTAGTTTTGGAAAGAGGAGACCTACGTGATCTTGGCCACGAGCGGTTGCCAAGGGACGGGAGAAAAGGAATCAACAAACAGAGTTTGCGAGTGGCGTTGCCGAGAGAGTGTTGATTGCATTTTGTGAAAGTCGAGTCGTTATCTAATTATTTAGTTGTGCTGTTTTCTGTACGTTTGGTGTGAATAGTTCAGGTTGAACAACAATCGTCTTTTTCTGTCCGATTAACATCTGTATCATCCATTCCTTGTAAATATATTATATCACGATATTACATATATATATTATTTATTTTTTTTTATATATATAATTTTCGTTTGGATCTGTTCCTTTGTACGAATACTGTATCCCTGTATATAATATAATATATATAATATGTTATAATTATGTTAGTTGTTATTTATTATATATATTTTCCTTAACTCTCTCCCCCTTTTCCTTGTTTTTTTTTTTTTTTTTTTTTTTTTTTATTAGTACCTAACATTCCTATTATGATGCTGTATTGTATTGCATTGGCTGTTATTTGTATGTGCGCGCGACGAATTTTTCAACATGGTCGCTCGCGTGTCTCTTTGGTATGGCGTTGGTTTAATGTCAACAGTAACGTGTTGTTGAAATAACTAATTAATTGTTAATCACTATAATTTTATTCAGTAGTGTTTTGTAATATTGTTTTGTGTTTCATGATATTTTGTGTGTCAATACCGTGTGCTACTTTAATGTGATAGCATGGATTGTATTGTTACCGAATTTCAATAGTCATTGTTTTGATTATACGTGACTTGCATTTATGTAAGTCTCGTTTAATTTAGTTAATGTTTTGTGTATTGTGTTACCAGTTATTTCGTGTAGCATAACTTTATTCCTTCGCACCGAGGTCAGTTATGTCTTGTCGTTAATATTTAGTTAGTCTATCTTGATTAATATATATATTTAACAAATATTTAAGAAACAATGGCGAGTGTAGTGGAATCGTTGGACGAAGAAATGGTTTTGACATTGTCGGAAAAGCTTAAAGCATGGGATGCGAACTTTCGCGATATGAGTGCAAAACTCGCCGAGTTACAAAGCGGCTTATTCGAACTTAAAACAAAACAAGAACCTAAAACACCCGTATCGCCGCCGACAACGCAACAAGAGACGGTCCAGCCGAGTGGGCATACCCAGCCAATTAAGCTAAAAGATGCGATCGAATCGGTGCCAGTGTTTGACGGATATCGACCATCGGTATTCCACTTTTTAAGAGCTTGTGAGCGCGCGCGAAATATGATTTCCAGATATCAAGAACCTCAATTGGTAAAATTGTTAGTAAATAAGCTCCGTGGACACGCGCTCCTCGCCATCGAAGACACAGAATTAACGAGTCTAAACGATTTCGGAAACAAATTAAAGGATCTATTCGGCCCAAAGAAATCTCTTAACGAATATAAAGGGGAATTAGGAACGATATTTCAACGACCCGGGGAAGACATATTAGATTATATGGATCGCGTTAGAAATCTTAGATTGGCAATAATGGACGGAGAAAGAGGCGACTACGGCATCATATCCCCCGATATCCAAGATACTATAGATTGGGAAACGAAAGAAGCTTTCGTTAAAGGACTTCCGAACGAGGTATATGTGCGAGTAAAAATAGCAGGGTACCATACTTTAGAAGATGCGTATCGTCAAGCCGTCAAAGCAACACACGAATTGAAACAAATAACCGATAGAACGCGACCCCAACGACCGACACCCTCGAACTATTACAGACGCGACAACGCACATCCTTCTAACACTAACAACAATATCAGGAACAACCGCCAAGATCGAAGATCGCTACCTCCATCGCAGAATTTTTTGAATTCTACAAGACAAAATATCACGTGTAACTATTGCAAAAAACCCGGGCATCTAGTGAAAGACTGTTACAAATTTAAAGCCCGAGTAGATGCCGGATTAATCGTACCCTATGCTTCGAGACCATCGGGAAACCAAACACGTCCTTCGGGAGAATGGGGCGAGCCACGAAGGAACGATACGCCGAATCGCCCAAGAGTACAGGCGGCAACCAGGCGACCGGCGCCGACGGCAACAAACAGAACAAGGACAGCCACACCCGCGAGATCGACTCCACCACCCATAACGAGAGACAGAGCGAACGCAATGCCGACCATAAGATCGAACGAACAACCACTAAATATTGTGGGGGAGTCATCCCACAACCAAACGAGGTCACAGACAGAGAATCCAGAATCTCAAGGCAAAAGGAAAAGAGTGAAGCACAAGCAACCGGCGAAGGAAAATCATCAGGAGTTGAATTCAGATTCGGAAGGCGACCTCTCCGAATTATTTCAATAAAATTTAACGATTCCCCAACGAACCCAACTGCACGAATAGTTTCCCCAGATCTAAAGACTAAGACGAGTTTATTATTAGACTCTGGATCGGAAATCAACATTATCAAGAAACCTGCTTTACTCGATTCAGCCATCATCGACGAAAAGGAATCAATCGAAGTGCGAGGAATTACGGCAACGAGCCTGGTCTCCCTAGGGCAGACGGTAATACAGGTTGCGGGCCATCCGGTTGGTTTTCATCATAGTCGATGATTCATTGCTAATCGATCAAGACGGAATCCTAGGATCCGAATTTTTTGCAGGTTGTAAGGCTCGTTTAGATTATGAGGGAAAACATATCAGATGGGGAAATATTTATATTCCCTTCGATAGTAAAGAAAAAATAATTATACCGAAGCGAAGTTCAATAACGTGTTCAGTTAATATCGCTAATCCAGAGATAAAAGAGGGATTTATTCCAAGAATCGAGCCGAACAAGGGAATCTATTTTGGTAATGCAGTTGTGAGGAATCATAAAGGAAAAGGTTACATAAGAGTAATAAATACTACTTCGGGAGATTACGTATTTACAACACCAACGATGGTAATTAAAGAATTTGAAAATCCCCCCCGCCCCCCACCCCGCTTCCTAGGACAGCGTGCAATACAGTTCTAAGATCGGAGGAAAGTAGATACGATAAAATAAATGAGTTACTACGACTCGAACATTTGAACGAAGAAGAAAAGGAAAATGCTAAAAAATTGATTCGTAATAATCAAGATAGGTTTCATATTCCAGGAGATACATTGGAAGCAACCGAAGTTCTGGAACATAGGATAATTACAACGGATAATATACCCATCAATACTAAACAGTATCGATATCCACCAATACATCGAGAAGAAATAAATCGACAGGTCCAAGAACTACTAGATACGGACGTAGTGGAACCATCAATATCTCCATATAACTCCCCGTTATGGATTGTGCTCAAAAACCCGATTCGCAAGGAAATAAGCGCTGGAGATTAGTCATCGATTATAGAAAATTGAACGATAAAACGATTGGCGATGCCTTCCCACTACCCAACATTACAGAAATATTGGATCAATTAGGAAGCGCAAAATATTTTTCCACGTTTGACTTGGCATCGGGCTTTCACCAGATCCGTATGTCACAGGAAGATGCCCACAAAACTGCATTTTCGACACCATACGGGCATTTTCAATTCAAAAGAATGCCCTTTGGATTAAAAGATGCCCCAGCAACATTTCAACGTTTGATGAATTCAATATTATCTGGTCTGCAAGGAATAGAACTATTCGTCTATCTGGATGACATAGTGATTTATTCCACGTCTCTCCAAGAACGCGAAATTAAATTTAATAAATTAATGGAAAGACTGAGGAAAGCTAAATTACGATTACAACCTGATAAGTGCGACACGAGGTGAATTATTTAGGACATATAATTAGTGAGGATGGCGTGAAACCCGACCCAAAGAAAGTCGAAGCCGTATCAAAATTTCCACGACCAAAGAGGGCGAAAAATATCAAACGATTTCTGGGACTAGCAGGATATTACAGAAGATTTATACCCGATTTCCCCAAGGTCGCGAAACCATTGACACAACTATTAAAGAAAGACACTCCCTTTAAATGGACAGAAAATCAAGAAAACGCATTCAATAATTTAAAGACAGCGTTAGTGACGAAACCCATCCTGCAATATCCAGACTTTTCTAAACCCTTTAACCTTACTACAGACGCATCAGGATATGCAATAAGCGGTGTACTGAGTCAAGAGCCAATCGGAAAGGATTTGCCGATTGCGTATGCCTCAAGGCTATTAAATCCCGCCGAACGAAACTACTCTACCATAGAAAAGGAGTGTCTGGCAATTGTTTACAGCGCAATGCACTTCCGACCGTATCTTTACGGAAGAAAGTTTACCATCGTAACCGATCATAAACCTTTAGCGTGGATGCATTCTATCAAAGATCCTACTTCAAGAATTTGGAAATGGAAATTAAAGTTATCGGACTTCGAATTTGATATTGTATACAAAGAAGGCAGGGCGAACGCAAACGCAGACGCATTATCTAGGAACCCTCCGGAAGTTTGTTTACCAATCAGAAAGAGAGAGGAAGTCTCACCGATTCGCTATCCTGTCTCAAAAAGATTCGAAATAGATACGTCAACCGAAGACTCTCCCATATTCGAAGCTAAACCACACGTCTTGCCTCAATCCAGTGATTCTAAAAATCAAGGAAAGGGTTTTACCCGAAAACATTTTACAATAGAAGAAACCCCCATAAAATATTTAGACCAAGCATTAGCAGAAATCGATGTAAGTACAGATAGAGAAATAACCAATCGAGAAAAAGAAGGCACGGATACAACAAGCGAAAAAGAGACCTCCACTGTAATTCCAGAACTAATTCAACAACGAGAAAAGGACACGAGACCTACGATAATTGCGGAACTAAGAATTTCAGAAACCCGAGACTCAATTGCGAGAGTAAATGACCATAAAGTAGTATTTATAGATATACATGGCAATCCGATAGATAAAGGAGCCTTAGAAATGAAGGAAACGGGAAAGTTACCTCGTTATGAAGATTTAATGTTAGAAAAAGCAAGATTGAATTACGATTCTGGAAAATACATTGTATTCCTACCGATAAAGGAAAATAGAAATATTCCAATAACACCAGAAAATTTATTAAACTCGCTAAGATCTCTATTAGACGCAGTAAATGAGAAACAATACCCTGGCGATATACAATCAGAAAATTAAAGGAAATATTTATGGAAAAAACCTTAACCATCACCATTTGCACTGGGGAAGTAATTACCCCATCTGTGGAAGCGCGGAACAACATAATACGAGAAAAACATGAATCAAGCGTAGCAGGACACAAAGGAATAACAAAAACTTATCAAAGAATACGACAACATTACTATTGGGAAAATATGAAAAAGGAAATTCAAGATTACGTAAGAACATGTAAGGAATGTCAATTGAAGAAACTCACAAGAATAAAAGCAAAGCAACCAATGGTACTTACAGACACACCAGGTAAAGCGTTCGATAAGGTTAGTATGGATATTATAGGTCCATTACCAAAAACCCAAAAGGGAAACGAATATATATTAACTATCCAAGACTTATTAACAAAATACTCAATTGGGATTCCACTAGGAGGAATCTCTTCAGCCTCTCGGCCTATCTTAGCGGACGTTTTTGTAAAGCGATTTATTTGTCGTTTCGGGTCACCGAGAGCTATTCTCACTGATCAAGGAACGAACTTTACATCCTCACTAATGAAGAAAGTAGCAAAGAGATTCCGCATCAAACAATATACCACGACGGCATATCATCCACAAAGTAACGGTTCAATCGAAAGATCTCACCACGTGCTGATAGAATATCTCAAATTATACATTGAAAATTCCAAAAATTGGGACGAATGGGTAGAATTAGCTATGTTTTCCTATAATACCTCTGTACACGAAGGAACGAAATTCTCCCCGCACGAATTAGTTTTTGGACATCTAGCCAGAGAACCTACTGGTGAAGTAATAATCGAAGAGAACATGGAACCAACTTACGCAGAATATCTCGAAGATCTGTTCGATAAAATTAACACCGTACAACGAATGGCGAGAGAAAATTTGATAAAATCCAAACTAAGATCAAAAGAATATTACGACCGACGAATCAACCCCCAAGATTTTAAAATAGGAGATTCGATATATTTACTAAAAGAACCCAGTAAAGGAAAATTCTCCGATCAATATACTGGACCATACAAAGTGCTAGAAATCTTGCAGAACCAAAACGTCAAGATCGAAGTAAAAGGGATTCCGCGAACGGTGCATTTAAACAAGTTAAAACTAGCGCATAATCGAAATAAGCAATGAATAAAGCGATTTCAGTGGGCAACGTAGTGCGGTAGTATATGTTATAGTGCTGTTCGTCGAATAATACAGATATCGAACACCTAAAAGGAAAAAGGAAAATTATTATACGTGTTTCAATTATTGCTTAAATATAAAACGTGTTAACTTAATGAACAATTAACTAGTGAAAGTGAAAGTTACCTTGTGAACAAGTGATCAACATACAAGAAAGTGTACGTGCAAGTATAGGTTATGGATCGTTGTTCGTGGAACACAATGTATGACAGCTACCTAAAATAAGTGAATAAATTAGTTTCAATTGTCTCAGTGCAAAATACAAGGTTACTAAATGTTATAACTATATTATGGATAAATCAAAAGGAGGTGTAACACTGTCCGTCGAATAATACAGATAGCGAAAACCTAAAAAGAAAAAGGGAAAATTATTATGTGTACTCCAATTATTGTTTGAATATACAACGTGTCGATTCAATAAATAATTAAAAGAGGGGAAGTGAAAGTTACCTTGTAAACAAGTAATCATCAAACAAGAAGGTCTACATGCAAAATATGATATGGCTCCCTGCTTGCGGGACACCATGTACCAGCTGAAAATAAACGAACGAATTAACTTCAATTGCCTTAATGCAAAGAGCAGCATCGCTAAATGTTATAACGGTGCTGTGGAGGCGTGGCAGTGTTCGTCGAATGACACAGATAGCGGAAACTTGGAAAAAGAAAAGAAGTTTATTACGAGTGTTCCAATCACTGTTTGAATGTAAAACGTGTTAGTTCAACGAATAACGAAAACAGTGAAAGTGCAACTTACCTCGTGAACAATCAATCACCATACAAGGAAGTGTACATGCATGGATTTCGCAGATTAACAAAAAGAAATAAAATAGCTGATAAATATAGAAAGTGGTTAGAAAATAATTAAGATAGATTAATTGAGAGTTAGTAATAAATATAACCGGAGTAAAAGGATATTTTATTGTGTATTAATCTACGTAGTATTGTTATATTATTATATCTAACATGTAGAAGTGGATTTTGTACGCATATATGTATATAGTTACAATCCAAGTAGTATTCATAATATTTATTTTCACTGATAACAAGTACGTAAAACCTAAAATAAAACAAAGGTTTTAACAATAAAAAAAA
The DNA here is from genome assembly GCF_024542735.1 of Bombus huntii. Taxonomy (NCBI): domain Eukaryota; kingdom Metazoa; phylum Arthropoda; class Insecta; order Hymenoptera; family Apidae; genus Bombus; species Bombus huntii. The sequence goes on along the minus strand of NW_026099332.1, from coordinate 174,846 downwards.
AACAAAAAAAAGGGGGAAGAAGAAAAAAAAAGAAGAAAAAAAAAGGAAAGAAAAAAAATATAATATATATAAATATAAAATTTTCTTTTTCTATAAAAGGTTATTCCTATTTCTGATAAACTCGAGAAACGAAAACATTATACCATGATACACTGACACAAAGATACACCACACAGAAGAAACTAATAGAGAACGCTTTAAGCTTGGCAAACTTACCGCCCGACGAATTAGCATACACCATAACCAAAACCCAGGACACATGGCTTTGATTGTTATTTAATAAGGTTTTGGGTTTATAAAATAACGATTCACTTAGATTCGTTTTCTCCAATATATTTCAGTCTTATAACACGTCTTACCACACAGGAATCTCCAAGTCAATAGAACAACGTGGTCGACTTCTAAGACAAAAGAGCGTCGTTAGAAGTCGTACCAACTTAGCTTGTAGTAAGCAGCGATCATACCAACTTAACATTTCTCAACACTCCCCTTTGATCGCTAGTTTCTACAAGCCCCATAGCTTTGGTAAATTGCTGGGTCTTAATCCTAGTTAGGCCTTTGGTGAGAATGTCAGCCACATTCTCAGGACTAGGTACATAAGTATAATCTAGTATCCCCCTCGATACGCAGTTCTTAACGTAAAAGTAGCGCACTTGGACGTGCTTAGAACTCTCAGCAACTATTTCGTCCTTTGACCATGAAATAGCTCCGATATTATCGCAGAATATCTTGCAGGGGCGATGGCAATATGACAGTTGACCCAATTCCTTTAACAGTAAAGAAATCCACACTGTTTCCCTTGCTGCTTCCTGCATTGCCACAAATTCCGCTTCGCACGTCGATTGAGCTATAATCGGTTGTTTTTTGGATAGCCAGGATATCGCACCACCAGCGAGTATGAACACATACCCGCTCCTGGATTTCCTGTCTACCGTACAACCCGCAAAATCCGAGTCGCAAAACACCTTCAGAGGTTGCCCGGTCCTTTGGTATACTAACTTCAAGTCTTTGGTCTTTAGTAAATATCTGAATACCCGCTTCGCTGCTTTCCAATCGGATACAGTCGGATTCGCGCATCTTTGGCTTAGTTTCCCTATTGCACACGCAACATCAGGACGACTTACAGTAGCTACATACATTATGTGCCCCACAGCTTGTTCATATAATTTACTGTCGAGAGGCTCATCACGTTCAATATCAAAACCAGCCTCGCATTCTCTAGCTAGCGGTGTCGACACTCCCACCACCCCAACCTCACGAGTAATGTCAAACAGATCCAGCATTTGACCTATCTGTACAGATTGATCGAATACTACAGTGGTGCTGTTTGGCTTACTCAGGTGGATGGACAGAAATTGAGTGTCTACGCCTAGCATTCTAACATCTAATTTGTCCTTAATCCTAGTTTTGAATATCTCAATCCACTCATTCGTCCCAAACACGAGGATGTCGTCCACATACACAGCTACAATAAATTTTTTAGACGCATATATATATATATATAAATATATTTCAATCAATCAATTTGGACAGTTACATATAAGTATAAACATATATGCCGAACATGTAATAACCTAGTAAATATTAGAGACAGTGCTTCCAATACTATGCAATAAATACAATATTATCAATTTATGAAATAAAAGTATACATGAAGTCAAAAACTAATAGTTTAACTAATAGTTTAATATATATATATATATATATATATATTCCTGGCGTTTCAATTATTTTCCCCTTTTGTAGTTATTCTTATTTCCTGGTTTATTTTGAATTGTGTGTATATGTATTTTGTTTATTGGTTGGATCCGTTAATCGCCCTCGTTTTGTTAATCCTTCCTTTCGTTTCGTAGTGCCGTGTGTTCGTTTGTGCATTCAAATCCTTATTCGCGTGTTTTGTATAGAATGGTTTTCTTGTTCTTGTTACGGCGTGTGCGGAGCGCGGGACGTGACACCCCCGCCCTTGAAGTTCAAATTTCCAAAGGAAATTTGACTGATGGTATCTCTGAGTTCGCTCAAGGCGGACGTAGATGTCGTTGGTAGTTGAGTGACTACCGGTGTTATCGATATCCCTTGAGGTTGTGCTGTTTGATCATCGATATTTCGTCTTCTTTTGAGGTATCGTAGCGGGTGGGTGACTGAGCCGCATATTGCTCCTAATAGGGCGATTCCACATTCGTAAGTTTCACGTAACTGGTATCCGTGTGCGGCTATATCTATTATTGTTTTGATTAGTTTAAATATTGCGAGTATTCCAAATATTGCTGCACTGACAGTTCCAAATTCCATAAAACCAGTCCATAAGCTTGATACGGTATTTTTCGCTATTGTCGTTAATGTGTTTTGTCCATCATTCCCAGGATGTTTACTGTTCCAGGGACGATTGTTTTTCCTGTTGCTCCTCTCGCCAATGCGTTCGAGACTGCAGATTTTCTGCCGGGAACATGACGTGGCTTCCGCTCGTGGCCAACGACGATGGTGCTGAATATCGCCACGTTTGGCGCACGTCCGGGTGGAGTTCCTGTGGTGCGATTCCTTTGCCAAACGGGTAGTTCCGAGTAGCATTTTGTTGTATGTCGTACCTTTACTTGTACCGGAATGCATTTGACTATATGGATCGCTTCTCCTGCGATCAGAGCCATGTGTCCTGGGTTTTGGTTATGGTGTATGCAAATTCGTCGGGCGGTAAGTTTGCCAAGCTTAAAGCGTTCTCTGTTAGTTTCTTCTGTGTGGTGTATCTTTGTGTCAGTGTATCATGGTATAATGTTTTCATTTCTCGAGTTTATCAGAAATAGTAATAACCTTTTATAGAAAAAGAAAATTTTATATTTATATATATTTGTTAAGGAAATTCGAGGATTTGGGAATACGAATTATTGCCTATATTTCCCACACAACAGTTATACATCTATATTACTCTCTGAAGAACGTCTTGCACGCACGCTGGTCGCCAACCGACTATCCTAGATTCTGCTAACATCTGGCAACAGTCTTTTGTCTCCACTAAGCCTTGACGCCCTCTGGCCCTTACACACACACTCTCATGTACAGTGTAAATGTATCACTTCCCTAACAATATTATATTTTTTTTCTTTCCTTCTTTTTCTTCTTTATTTTTCTTCTTCCCCTTTTTCTTTCTTTTTTTTTTGTTTTTTTTTTATTGTTAAAACCTTTGATTTATTTTAGGTTTTACGTACTTGTTATCAGTGAAAATAAATATTATGAATACTACTTGGCTTGTAATTATATACATGTCGGAGATGAAAGGAAAGCCGAAGCCTTTCCTTGGAAATTTTGGGAACATCCTCTAGTACCTTAGCCTAGATTTTATTATAGTTGTAATTGCTTAAGATTTGTAATAAGCGAGATTGGGTTCGAGGTGAGAATCGGTCGCTGAACGTAGCCACGGTCACGGGATGGATGTTTTATCTAACGGAGGTCTGGAGTGGTTGTATGTGTTTTCCGAGAAATGTGGTTGTGGCGGCATGCGGCCTCGAGAGCGGGCCTAGCCACGTGTGATGTTGCCTCGGAGGTGCCGATGCAATGGGACATACATTGTATTAGTAATCAAAACTCCAGGCAGAAACTGCCTAGCAACGGCGTTTGGAACTTTCTCGATGCTTCCAACGAGTGTGCCTAGCAACGGCGTTTGGAACCTTCTCGATGCTTCCAAACGGGTATAGAAAACAAAATGCAATCGTACAGGGAGAAAAATCACCACGAGGCTGGCATTCTTGCGATTGCCTTGGAGAGTGATACATCGAGCATTTTCGACGATCGCATTTGCGTCTAAGTTAGTTTCGCTTAGTAAGGAGTTATCCCGGTGACCGTGGATTCGTTTGAACTCAAACATTGCTAATAGTATTATTTAATTTAATTTAATTATTCGTAGATCGTATTATTCATTAGTCTTAGTGTTTGTTAGACTTATTATTAGTTGTACTTATTATTTGTTAAGCTTAGTGATAGACCTGTATATACGTGTAAATAAAATCTCGGCTTTGTGAAACGATGGCTAGTCCACACGAAGAGTCGTCGCGCGCCCAAAATTCGAATCGTGATCCGACATACATATATGCGTACGTATTGGTAAGTAGTATAAATGAGATTTGTTTTATTGTTATAAATATATAAGTATATATCATCAATAGGAATAAATATCACAAATGTACCTTGTCTTCGAGTATATATATATATATATTTATACATATATATATATATATAGTGGTGAACATAAGTGAAAATTATATGCATAGTTATAAATATTGTTTGTTTACAGGTGGATAGCATCAGTATTTGGTTTCGTACAAATACTTTACAGTTCCACTGTGTGAATTGCTATTCATGTTGTTCCATCCGTCGTTCAGAAAATGGTTGATGAGTTCGCCATCAGTTCTGTACACACATATAAAAATAGTTAATGTATATATGTAGTATCGTGAGTGAGAGGCCTGGGAGTTGGCGGGTGATCCGCGTGGAATGTCGCGAGAGCCGAGGCGTTTGTTTTTGATCGCGTAGTTTTGGAAAGAGGAGACCTACGTGATCTTGGCCACGAGCGGTTGCCAAGGGACGGGAGAAAAGGAATCAACAAACAGAGTTTGCGAGTGGTGTTGCCGAGAGAGTGTTGATTGCATTTTGTGAAAGTCGAGTCGTTATCTAATTATTTAGTTGTGCTGTTTTCTGTACGTTTGGTGTGAATAGTTCAGGTTGAACAACAATCGTCTTTTTCTGTCCGATTAACATCTGTATCATCCATTCCTTGTAAATATATTATATCACGATATTACATATATATATTATTTATTTTTTTTTATATATATAATTTTCGTTTGGATCTGTTCCTTTGTACGAATACTGTATCCCTGTATATAATATAATATATATAATATGTTATAATTATGTTAGTTGTTATTTATTATATATATTTTCCTTAACTCTCTCCCCCTTTTCCTTGTTTTTTTTTTTTTTTTTTTTTTTTATTAGTACCTAACATTGCTATTATGATGCTGTATTGTATTGCATTGGCTGTTATTTGTATGTGCGCGCGACGAATTTTTCAACATGGTCGCTCGCGTGTCTCTTTGGTATGGCGTTGGTTTAATGTCAACAGTAACGTGTTGTTGAAATAACTAATTAATTGTTAATCACTATAATTTTATTTAGTAGTGTTTTGTAATATTGTTTTGTGTTTCATGATATTGTGTGTGTCAATACCGTGTGCTACTTTAATGTGATAGCATGGATTGTATTGTTACCGAATTTCAATAGTCATTGTTTTGATTATACGTGACTTGCATTTATGTAAGTCTCGTTTAATTTAGTTAATGTTTTGTGTATTGTGTTACCAGTTATTTCGTGTAGCATAACTTTATTCCTTCGCACCGAGGTCAGTTATGTCTTGTCGTTAATATTTAGTTAGTCTATCTTGATTAATATATATATTTAACAAATATTTAAGAAACAATGGCGAGTGTAGTGGAATCGTTGGACGAAGAAATGGTTTTGACATTGTCGGAAAAGCTTAAAGCATGGGATGCGAACTTTCGCGATATGAGTGCAAAACTCGCCGAATTACAAAGCGGCTTATTCGAACTTAAAACAAAACAAGAACCTAAAACACCCGTATCGCCGCCGACAACGCAACAAGAGACGGTCCAGCCGAGTGGACATACCCAGCCAATTAAGCTAAAAGATGCGATCGAATCGGTGCCAGTGTTTGACGGATATCGACCATCGGTATTCCACTTTTTAAGAGCTTGTGAGCGCGCGCGAAATATGATTTCCAGATATCAAGAACCTCAATTGGTAAAATTGTTAGTAAATAAGCTCCGTGGACACGCGCTCCTCGCCATCGAAGACACAGAATTAACGAGTCTAAACGATTTCGGAAACAAATTAAAGGATCTATTCGGCCCAAAGAAATCTCTTAACGAATATAAAGGGGAATTAGGAACGATATTTCAACGACCCGGGGAAGACATATTAGATTATATGGATCGCGTTAGAAATCTTAGATTGGCAATAATGGACGGAGAAAGAGGCGACTACGGCATCATATCCCCCGATATCCAAGATACTATAGATTGGGAAACGAAAGAAGCTTTCGTTAAAGGACTTCCGAACGAGGTATATGTGCGAGTAAAAATAGCAGGGTACCATACTTTAGAAGATGCGTATCGTCAAGCCGTCAAAGCAACACACGAATTGAAACAAATAACCGATAGAACGCGACCCCAACGACCGACACCCTCGAACTATTACAGACGCGACAACGCACATCCTTCGAACACTAACAACAATATCAGGAACAACCGCCAAGATCGAAGATCGCTACCTCCATCGCAGAATTTTTTGAATTCTACAAGACAAAATATCACGTGTAACTATTGCAAAAAACCCGGGCATCTAGTGAAAGACTGTTACAAATTTAAAGCCCGAGTAGATGCCGGATTAATCGTACCCTATGCTTCAAGACCATCGGGAAACCAAACACGTCCTTCGGGAGAATGGGGCGAGCCACGAAGGAACGATACGCCGAATCGCCCAAGAGTACAGGCGGCAACCAGGCGACCGGCGCCGACGGCAACAAACAGAACAAGGACAGCCACACCCGCGAGATCGACTCCACCACCCATAACGAGAGACAGAGCGAACGCAATGCCGACCATAAGATCGAACGAACAACCACTAAATATCGTGGGGGAGTCATCCCACAACCAAACGAGGTCACAGACAGAGAATCCAGAATCTCAAGGCAAAAGGAAAAGAGTGAAGCACAAGCAACCGGCGAAGGAAAATCATCAGGAGTTGAATTCAGATTCGGAAGGCGACCTCTCCGAATTATTTCAATAAAATTTAACGATTCCCCAACGAACCCAACTGCACGAATAGTTTCCCCAGATCTAAAGACTAAGACGAGTTTATTATTAGACTCTGGATCGGAAATCAACATTATCAAGAAACCTGCTTTACTCGATTCAGCCATCATCGACGAAAAGGAATCAATCGAAGTGCGAGGAATTACGGCAACGAGCCTGGTCTCCCTAGGGCAGACGGTAATACAGGTTGCGGGCCATCCGGTTGGTTTTCATCACAGTCGATGATTCATTGCTAATCGATCAAGACGGAATCCTAGGATCCGAATTTTTTGCAGGTTGTAAGGCTCGTTTAGATTATGAGGGAAAACATATCAGATGGGGAAATATTTATATTCCCTTCGATAGTAAAGAAAAAATAATTATACCGAAGCGAAGTTCAATAACGTGTTCAGTTAATATCGCTAATCCAGAGATAAAAGAGGGATTTATTCCAAGAATCGAGCCGAACAAGGGAATCTATTTTGGTAATGCAGTTGTGAGGAATCATAAAGGAAAAGGTTACATAAGAGTAATAAATACTACTTCGGGAGATTACGTATTTACAACACCAACGATGGTAATTAAAGAATTTGAAAATCCCCCCCGCCCCCCACCCCGCTTCCTAGGACAGCGTGCAATACAGTTCTAAGATCGGAGGAAAGTAGATACGATAAAATAAATGAGTTACTACGACTCGAACATTTGAACGAAGAAGAAAAGGAAAATGCTAAAAAATTGATTCGTAATAATCAAGATAGGTTTCATATTCCAGGAGATACATTGGAAGCAACCGAAGTTCTGGAACATAGGATAATTACAACGGATAATATACCCATCAATACTAAACAGTATCGATATCCACCAATACATCGAGAAGAAATAAATCGACAGGTCCAAGAACTACTAGATACGGACGTAGTGGAACCATCAATATCTCCATATAACTCCCCGTTATGGATTGTGCTCAAAAACCCGATTCGCAAGGAAATAAGCGCTGGAGATTAGTCATCGATTATAGAAAATTGAACGATAAAACGATTGGCGATGCCTTCCCACTACCCAACATTACAGAAATATTGGATCAATTAGGAAGTGCAAAATATTTTTCCACGTTTGACTTGGCATCGGGCTTTCACCAGATCCGTATGTCACAGGAAGATGCCCACAAAACTGCATTTTCGACACCATACGGGCATTTTCAATTCAAAAGAATGCCCTTTGGATTAAAAGATGCCCCAGCAACATTTCAACGTTTGATGAATTCAATATTATCTGGTCTGCAAGGAATAGAACTATTTGTCTATCTGGATGACATAGTGATTTATTCCACGTCTCTCCAAGAACGCGAAATTAAATTTAATAAATTAATGGAAAGACTGAGGAAAGCTAAATTACGATTACAACCTGATAAGTGCGACACGAGGTGAATTATTTAGGACATATAATTAGTGAGGATGGCGTGAAACCCGACCCAAAGAAAGTCGAAGCCGTATCAAAATTTCCACGACCAAAGAGGGCGAAAAATATCAAACGATTTCTGGGACTAGCAGGATATTACAGAAGATTTATACCCGATTTCCCCAAGGTCGCGAAACCATTGACACAACTATTAAAGAAAGATACTCCCTTTAAATGGACAGAAAATCAAGAAAACGCATTCAATAATTTAAAGACAGCGTTAGTGACGAAACCCATCCTGCAATATCCAGACTTTTCTAAACCCTTTAACCTTACTACAGACGCATCAGGATATGCAATAAGCGGTGTACTGAGTCAAGGGCCAATCGGAAAGGATTTGCCGATTGCGTATGCCTCAAGGCTATTAAATCCCGCCGAACGAAACTACTCTACCATAGAAAAGGAGTGTCTGGCAATTGTTTACAGCGCAATGCACTTCCGACCGTATCTTTACGGAAGAAAGTTTACCATCGTAACCGATCATAAACCTTTAGCGTGGATGCATTCTATCAAAGATCCTACTTCAAGAATTTGGAAATGGAAATTAAAGTTATCGGACTTCGAATTTGATATTGTATACAAAGAAGGCAGGGCGAACGCAAACGCAGACGCATTATCTAGGAACCCTCCGGAAGTTTGTTTACCAATCAGAAAGAGAGAGGAAGTCTCACCGATTCGCTATCCTGTCTCAAAAAGATTCGAAATAGATACGTCAACCGAAGACTCTCCCATATTCGAAGCTAAACCACACGTCTTGCCTCAATCCAGTGATTCTAAAAATCAAGGAAAGGGTTTTACCCGAAAACATTTTACAATAGAAGAAACCCCCATAAAATATTTAGACCAAGCATTAGCAGAAATCGATGTAAGTACAGATAGAGAAATAACCAATCGAGAAAAAGAAGGCACGGATACAACAAGCGAAAAAGAGACCTCCACTGTAATTCCAGAACTAATTCAACAACGAGAAAAGGACACGAGACCTACGATAATTGCGGAACTAAGAATTTCAGAAACCCGAGACTCAATTGCGAGAGTAAATGACCATAAAGTAGTATTTATAGATATACATGGCAATCCGATAGATAAAGGAGCCTTAGAAATGAAGGAAACGGGAAAGTTACCTCGTTATGAAGATTTAATGTTAGAAAAAGCAAGATTGAATTACGATTCTGGAAAATACATTGTATTCCTACCGATAAAGGAAAATAGAAATATTCCAATAACACCAGAAAATTTATTAAACTCGCTAAGATCTCTATTAGACGCAGTAAATGAGAAACAATACCCTGGCGATATACAATCAGAAAATTAAAGGAAATATTTATGGAAAAAACCTTAACCATCACCATTTGCACTGGGGAAGTAATTACCCCATCTGTGGAAGCGCGGAACAACATAATACGAGAAAAACATGAATCAAGCGTAGCAGGACACAAAGGAATAACAAAAACTTATCAAAGAATACGACAACATTACTATTGGGAAAATATGAAAAAGGAAATTCAAGATTACGTAAGAACATGTAAGGAATGTCAATTGAAGAAACTCACAAGAATAAAAGCAAAGCAACCAATGGTACTTACAGACACACCAGGTAAAGCGTTCGATAAGGTTAGTATGGATATTATAGGTCCATTACCAAAAACCCAAAAGGGAAACGAATATATATTAACTATCCAAGACTTATTAACAAAATACTCAATTGGGATTCCACTAGGAGGAATCTCTTCAGCCTCTCGGCCTATCTTAGCGGACGTTTTTGTAAAGCGATTTATTTGTCGTTTCGGGTCACCGAGAGCTATTCTCACTGATCAAGGAACGAACTTTACATCCTCACTAATGAAGAAAGTAGCAAAGAGATTCCGCATCAAACAATATACCACGACGGCATATCATCCACAAAGTAACGGTTCAATCGAAAGATCTCACCACGTGCTGATAGAATATCTCAAATTATACATTGAAAATTCCAAAAATTGGGACGAATGGGTAGAATTAGCTATGTTTTCCTATAATACCTCTGTACACGAAGGAACGAAATTCTCCCCGCACGAATTAGTTTTTGGACATCTAGCCAGAGAACCTACTGGTGAAGTAATAATCGAAGAGAACATGGAACCAACTTACGCAGAATATCTCGAAGATCTGTTCGATAAAATTAACACCGTACAACGAATGGCGAGAGAAAATTTGATAAAATCCAAACTAAGATCAAAAGAATATTACGACCGACGAATCAACCCCCAAGATTTTAAAATAGGAGATTCGATATATTTACTAAAAGAACCCAGTAAAGGAAAATTCTCCGATCAATATACTGGACCATACAAAGTGCTAGAAATCTTGCAGAACCAAAACGTCAAGATCGAAGTAAAAGGGATTCCGCGAACGGTGCATTTAAACAAGTTAAAACTAGCGCATAATCGAAATAAGCAATGAATAAAGCGATTTCAGTGGGCAACGTAGTGCGGTAGTATATGTTATAGTGCTGTTCGTCGAATAATACAGATATCGAACACCTAAAAGGAAAAAGGAAAATTATTATACGTGATTCAATTATTGCTTAAATATAAAACGTGTTAACTTAATGAACAATTAACTAGTGAAAGTGAAAGTTACCTTGTGAACAAGTGATCAACATACAAGAAAGTGTACGTGCAAGTATAGGTTATGGATCGTTGTTCGTGGAACACAATGTATGATAGCTACCTAAAATAAGTGAATAAATTAGTTTCAATTGTCTCAGTGCAAAATACAAGGTTACTAAATGTTATAACTATATTATGGATAAATCAAAAGGAGGTGTAACACTGTCCGTCGAATAATACAGATAGCGAAAACCTAAAAAGAAAAAGGGAAAATTATTATGTGTACTCCAATTATTGTTTGAATATACAACGTGTCGATTCAATAAATAATTAAAAGAGGGGAAGTGAAAGTTACCTTGTAAACAAGTAATCATCAAACAAGAAGGTCTACATGCAAAATATGATATGGCTCCCTGCTTGCGGGACACCATGTACCAGCTGAAAATAAACGAACGAATTAACTTCAATTGCCTTAATGCAAAGAGCAGCATCGCTAAATGTTATAACGGTGCTGTGGAGGCGTGGCAGTGTTCGTCGAATGACACAGATAGCGGAAACTTGGAAAAAGAAAAGAAGTTTATTACGAGTGTTCCAATTACTGTTTGAATGTAAAACGTGTTAGTTCAACGAATAACGAAAACAGTGAAAGTGCAACTTACCTCGTGAACAATCAATCACCATACAAGGAAGTGTACATGCATGGATTTCGCAGATTAACAAAAAGAAATAAAATAGCTGATAAATATAGAAAGTGGTTAGAAAATAATTAAGATAGATTAATTGAGAGTTAGTAATAAATATAACCGGAGTAAAAGGATATTTTATTGTGTATTAATCTACGTAGTATTGTTATATTATTATATCTAACATGTAGAAGTGAATTTTGTACGCATATATGTATATAGTTACAATCCAAGTAGTATTCATAATATTTATTTTCACTGATAACAAGTACGTAAAACCTAAAATAAAACAAAGGTTTTAACAATAAAAAAAAAAACAAAAAAAAGGGGGAAGAAGAAAAAAAAAGAAGAAAAAAAAAGGAAAGAAAAAAAATATAATATATATAAATATAAAATTTTCTTTTTCTATAAAAGGTTATTCCTATTTCTGATAAACTCGAGAAACGAAAACATTATACCATGATACACTGACACAAAGATACACCACACAGAAGAAACTAATAGAGAACGCTTTAAGCTTGGCAAACTTACCGCCCGACGAATTAGCATACACCATAACCAAAACCCAGGACACATGGCTTTGATTGTTATTTAATAAGGTTTTGGGTTTATAAAATAACGATTCACTTAGATTCGTTTTCTCCAATATATTTCAGTCTTATAACACGTCTTACCACACAGGAATCTCCAAGTCAATAGAACAACGTGGTCGACTTCTAAGACAAAAGAGCGTCGTTAGAAGTCGTACCAACTTAGCTTGTAGTAAGCAGCGATCATACCAACTTAACATTTCTCAACACTCCCCTTTGATCGCTAGTTTCTACAAGCCCCATAGCTTTGGTAAATTGCTGGGTCTTAATCCTAGTTAGGCCTTTGGTGAGAATGTCAGCCACATTCTCAGGACTAGGTACATAAGTATAATCTAGTATCCCCCTCGATACGCAGTTCTTAACGTAAAAGTAGCGCACTTGGACGTGCTTAGAACTCTCAGCAACTATTTCGTCCTTTGACCATGAAATAGCTCCGATATTATCGCAGAATATCTTGCAGGGGCGATGGCAATATGACAGTTGACCCAATTCCTTTAACAGTAAAGAAATCCACACTGTTTCCCTTGCTGCTTCCTGCATTGCCACAAATTCCGCTTCGCACGTCGATTGAGCTATAATCGGTTGTTTTTTGGATAGCCAGGATATCGCACCACCAGCGAGTATGAACACATACCCGCTCCTGGATTTCCTGTCTACCGTACAACCCGCAAAATCCGAGTCGCAAAACACCTTCAGAGGTTGCCCGGTCCTTTGGTATACTAACTTCAAGTCTTTGGTCTTTAGTAAATATCTGAATACCCGCTTCGCTGCTTTCCAATCGGATACAGTCGGATTCGCGCATCTTTGGCTTAGTTTCCCTATTGCACACGCAACATCAGGACGACTTACAGTAGCTACATACATTATGTGCCCCACAGCTTGTTCATATAATTTACTGTCGAGAGGCTCATCACGTTCAATATCAAAACCAGCCTCGCATTCTCTAGCTAGCGGTGTCGACACTCCCACCACCCCAACCTCACGAGTAATGTCAAACAGATCCAGCATTTGACCTATCTGTACAGATTGATCGAATACTACAGTGGTGCTGTTTGGCTTACTCAGGTGGATGGACAGAAATTGAGTGTCTACGCCTAGCATTCTAACATCTAATTTGTCCTTAATCCTAGTTTTGAATATCTCAATCCACTCATTCGTCCCAAACACGAGGATGTCGTCCACATACACAGCTACAATAAATTTTTTAGACGCATATATATATATATATAAATATATTTCAATCAATCAATTTGGACAGTTACATATAAGTATAAACATATATGCCGAACATGTAATAACCTAGTAAATATTAGAGACAGTGCTTCCAATACTATGCAATAAATACAATATTATCAATTTATGAAATAAAAGTATACATGAAGTCAAAAACTAATAGTTTAACTAATAGTTTAATATATATATATATATATATATATATATATATATATATATATATATATATATATATTCCTGGCGTTTCAATTATTTTCCCCTTTTGTAGTTATTCTTATTTCCTGGTTTATTTTGAATTGTGTGTATATGTATTTTGTTTATTGGTTGGATCCGTTAATCGCCCTCGTTTTGTTAATCCTTCCTTTCGTTTCGTAGTGCCGTGTGTTCGTTTGTGCATTCAAATCCTTATTCGCGTGTTTTGTATAGAATGGTTTTCTTGTTCTTGTTACGGCGTGTGCGGAGCGCGGGACGTGACACCCCCGCCCTTGAAGTTCAAATTTCCAAAGGAAATTTGACTGATGGTATCTCTGAGTTCGCTCAAGGCGGACGTAGATGTCGTTGGTAGTTGAGTGACTACCGGTGTTATCGATATCCCTTGAGGTTGTGCTGTTTGATCATCGATATTTCGTCTTCTTTTGAGGTATCGTAGCGGGTGGGTGACTGAGCCGCATATTGCTCCTAATAGGGCGATTCCACATTCGTAAGTTTCACGTAACTGGTATCCGTGTGCGGCTATATCTATTATTGTTTTGATTAGTTTAAATATTGCGAGTATTCCAAATATTGCTGCACTGACAGTTCCAAATTCCATAAAACCAGTCCATAAGCTTGATACGGTATTTTTCGCTATTGTCGTTAATGTGTTTTGTCCATCATTCCCAGGATGTTTACTGTTCCAGGGACGATTGTTTTTCCTGTTGCTCCTCTCGCCAATGCGTTCGAGACTGCAGATTTTCTGCCGGGAACATGACGTGGCTTCCGCTCGTGGCCAACGACGATGGTGCTGAATATCGCCACGTTTGGCGCACGTCCGGGTGGAGTTCCTGTGGTGCGATTCCTTTGCCAAACGGGTAGTTCCGAGTAGCATTTTGTTGTATGTCGTACCTTTACTTGTACCGGAATGCATTTGACTATATGGATCGCTTCTCCTGCGATCAGAGCCATGTGTCCTGGGTTTTGGTTATGGTGTATGCAAATTCGTCGGGCGGTAAGTTTGCCAAGCTTAAAGCGTTCTCTGTTAGTTTCTTCTGTGTGGTGTATCTTTGTGTCAGTGTATCATGGTATAATGTTTTCATTTCTCGAGTTTATCAGAAATAGTAATAACCTTTTATAGAAAAAGAAAATTTTATATTTATATATATTTGTTAAGGAAATTCGAGGATTTGGGAATACAAATTATTGCCTATATTTCCCACACAACAGTTATACATCTATATTACTCTCTGAAGAACGTCTTGCACGCACGCTGGTCGCCAACCGACTATCCTAGATTCTGCTAACATCTGGCAACAGTCTTTTGTCTCCACTAAGCCTTGACGCCCTCTGGCCCTTACACACACACTCTCATGTACAGTGTAAATGTATCACTTCCCTAACAATATTATATTTTTTTTCTTTCCTTTTTTTTCTTCTTTATTTTTCTTCTTCCCCTTTTTCTTTCTTTTTTTTTGTTTTTTTTTTATTGTTAAAACCTTTGATTTATTTTAGGTTTTACGTACTTGTTATCAGTGAAAATAAATATTATGAATACTACTTGGCTTGTAATTATATACATGTCGGAGATGAAAGGAAAGCCGAAGCCTTTCCTTGGAAATTTTGGGAACATCCTCTAGTACCTTAGCCTAGATTTTATTATAGTTGTAATTGCTTAAGATTTGTAATAAGCGAGATTGGGTTCGAGGTGAGAATCGGTCGCTGAACGTAGCCACGGTCACGGGATGGATGTTTTATCTAACGGAGGTCTGGAGTGGTTGTATGTGTTTTCCGAGAAATGTGGTTGTGGCGGCATGCGGCCTCGAGAGCGGGCCTAGCCACGTGTGATGTTGCCTCGGAGGTGCCGATGCAATGGGACATACATTGTATTAGTAATCAAAACTCCAGGCAGAAACTGCCTAGCAACGGCGTTTGGAACTTTCTCGATGCTTCCAACGAGTGTGCCTAGCAACGGCGTTTGGAACCTTCTCGATGCTTCCAAACGGGTATAGAAAACAAAATGCAATCGTACAGGGAGAAAAATCACCACGAGGCTGGCATTCTTGCGATTGCCTTGGAGAGTGATACATCGAGCATTTTCGACGATCGCATTTGCGTCTAAGTTAGTTTCGCTTAGTAAGGAGTTATCCCGGTGACCGTGGATTCGTTTGAACTCAAACATTGCTAATAGTATTATTTAATTTAATTTAATTATTCGTAGATCGTATTATTCATTAGTCTTAGTGTTTGTTAGACTTATTATTAGTTGTACTTATTATTTGTTAAGCTTAGTGATAGACCTGTATATACGTGTAAATAAAATCTCGGCTTTGTGAAACGATGGCTAGTCCACATGAAGAGTCGTCGCGCGCCCAAAATTCGAATCGTGATCCGACATACATATATGCGTACGTATTGGTAAGTAGTATAAATGAGATTTGTTTTATTGTTATAAATATATAAGTATATATCATCAATAGGAATAAATATCACAAATGTACCTTGTCTTCGAGTATATATATATATATATATATATAGTGGTGAACATAAGTGAAAATTATATGCATAGTTATAAATATTGTTTGTTTACAGGTGGATAGCATCAGTATTTGGTTTCGTACAAATACTTTACAGTTCCACTGTGTGAATTGCTATTCATGTTGTTCCATCCGTCGTTCAGAAAATGGTTGATGAGTTCGCCATCAGTTCTGTACACACATATAAAAATAGTTAATGTATATATGTAGTATCGTGAGTGAGAGGCCTGGGAGTTGGCGGGTGATCCGCGTGGAATGTCGCGAGAGCCGAGGCGTTTGTTTTTGATCGCGTAGTTTTGGAAAGAGGAGACCTACGTGATCTTGGCCACGAGCGGTTGCCAAGGGACGGGAGAAAAGGAATCAACAAACAGAGTTTGCGAGTGGCGTTGCCGAGAGAGTGTTGATTGCATTTTGTGAAAGTCGAGTCGTTATCTAATTATTTAGTTGTGCTGTTTTCTGTACGTTTGGTGTGAATAGTTCAGGTTGAACAACAATCGTCTTTTTCTGTCCGATTAACATCTGTATCATCCATTCCTTGTAAATATATTATATCACGATATTACATATATATATTATTTATTTTTTTTTATATATATAATTTTCGTTTGGATCTGTTCCTTTGTACGAATACTGTATCCCTGTATATAATATAATATATATAATATGTTATAATTATGTTAGTTGTTATTTATTATATATATTTTCCTTAACTCTCTCCCCCTTTTCCTTGTTTTTTTTTTTTTTTTTTTTTTTTATTAGTACCTAACATTCCTATTATGATGCTGTATTGTATTGCATTGGCTGTTATTTGTATGTGCGCGCGACGAATTTTTCAACATGGTCGCTCGCGTGTCTCTTTGGTATGGCGTTGGTTTAATGTCAACAGTAACGTGTTGTTGAAATAACTAATTAATTGTTAATCACTATAATTTTATTCAGTAGTGTTTTGTAATATTGTTTTGTGTTTCATGATATTTTGTGTGTCAATACCGTGTGCTACTTTAATGTGATAGCATGGATTGTATTGTTACCGAATTTCAATAGTCATTGTTTTGATTATACGTGACTTGCATTTATGTAAGTCTCGTTTAATTTAGTTAATGTTTTGTGTATTGTGTTACCAGTTATTTCGTGTAGCATAACTTTATTCCTTCGCACCGAGGTCAGTTATGTCTTGTCGTTAATATTTAGTTAGTCTATCTTGATTAATATATATATTTAACAAATATTTAAGAAACAATGGCGAGTGTAGTGGAATCGTTGGACGAAGAAATGGTTTTGACATTGTCGGAAAAGCTTAAAGCATGGGATGCGAACTTTCGCGATATGAGTGCAAAACTCGCCGAGTTACAAAGCGGCTTATTCGAACTTAAAACAAAACAAGAACCTAAAACACCCGTATCGCCGCCGACAACGCAACAAGAGACGGTCCAGCCGAGTGGACATACCCAGCCAATTAAGCTAAAAGATGCGATCGAATCGGTGCCAGTGTTTGACGGATATCGACCATCGGTATTCCACTTTTTAAGAGCTTGTGAGCGCGCGCGAAATATGATTTCCAGATATCAAGAACCTCAATTGGTAAAATTGTTAGTAAATAAGCTCCGTGGACACGCGCTCCTCGCCATCGAAGACACAGAATTAACGAGTCTAAACGATTTCGGAAACAAATTAAAGGATCTATTCGGCCCAAAGAAATCTCTTAACGAATATAAAGGGGAATTAGGAACGATATTTCAACGACCCGGGGAAGACATATTAGATTATATGGATCGCGTTAGAAATCTTAGATTGGCAATAATGGACGGAGAAAGAGGCGACTACGGCATCATATCCCCCGATATCCAAGATACTATAGATTGGGAAACGAAAGAAGCTTTCGTTAAAGGACTTCCGAACGAGGTATATGTGCGAGTAAAAATAGCAGGGTACCATACTTTAGAAGATGCGTATCGTCAAGCCGTCAAAGCAACACACGAATTGAAACAAATAACCGATAGAACGCGACCCCAACGACCGACACCCTCGAACTATTACAGACGCGACAACGCACATCCTTCGAACACTAACAACAATATCAGGAACAACCGCCAAGATCGAAGATCGCTACCTCCATCGCAGAATTTTTTGAATTCTACAAGACAAAATATCACGTGTAACTATTGCAAAAAACCCGGGCATCTAGTGAAAGACTGTTACAAATTTAAAGCCCGAGTAGATGCCGGATTAATCGTACCCTATGCTTCGAGACCATCGGGAAACCAAACACGTCCTTCGGGAGAATGGGGCGAGCCACGAAGGAACGATACGCCGAATCGCCCAAGAGTACAGGCGGCAACCAGGCGACCGGCGCCGACGGCAACAAACAGAACAAGGACAGCCACCCCCGCGAGATCGACTCCACCACCCATAACGAGAGACAGAGCGAACGCAATGCCGACCATAAGATCGAACGAACAACCACTAAATATCGTGGGGGAGTCATCCCACAACCAAACGAGGTCACAGACAGAGAATCCAGAATCTCAAGGCAAAAGGAAAAGAGTGAAGCACAAGCAACCGGCGAAGGAAAATCATCAGGAGTTGAATTCAGATTCGGAAGGCGACCTCTCCGAATTATTTCAATAAAATTTAACGATTCCCCAACGAACCCAACTGCACGAATAGTTTCCCCAGATCTAAAGACTAAGACGAGTTTATTATTAGACTCTGGATCGGAAATCAACATTATCAAGAAACCTGCTTTACTCGATTCAGCCATCATCGACGAAAAGGAATCAATCGAAGTGCGAGGAATTACGGCAACGAGCCTGGTCTCCCTAGGGCAGACGGTAATACAGGTTGCGGGCCATCCGGTTGGTTTTCATCACAGTCGATGATTCATTGCTAATCGATCAAGACGGAATCCTAGGATCCGAATTTTTTGCAGGTTGTAAGGCTCGTTTAGATTATGAGGGAAAACATATCAGATGGGGAAATATTTATATTCCCTTCGATAGTAAAGAAAAAATAATTATACCGAAGCGAAGTTCAATAACGTGTTCAGTTAATATCGCTAATCCAGAGATAAAAGAGGGATTTATTCCAAGAATCGAGCCGAACAAGGGAATCTATTTTGGTAATGCAGTTGTGAGGAATCATAAAGGAAAAGGTTACATAAGAGTAATAAATACTACTTCGGGAGATTACGTATTTACAACACCAACGATGGTAATTAAAGAATTTGAAAATCCCCCCCGCCCCCCACCCCGCTTCCTAGGACAGCGTGCAATACAGTTCTAAGATCGGAGGAAAGTAGATACGATAAAATAAATGAGTTACTACGACTCGAACATTTGAACGAAGAAGAAAAGGAAAATGCTAAAAAATTGATTCGTAATAATCAAGATAGGTTTCATATTCCAGGAGATACATTGGAAGCAACCGAAGTTCTGGAACATAGGATAATTACAACGGATAATATACCCATCAATACTAAACAGTATCGATATCCACCAATACATCGAGAAGAAATAAATCGACAGGTCCAAGAACTACTAGATACGGACGTAGTGGAACCATCAATATCTCCATATAACTCCCCGTTATGGATTGTGCTCAAAAACCCGATTCGCAAGGAAATAAGCGCTGGAGATTAGTCATCGATTATAGAAAATTGAACGATAAAACGATTGGCGATGCCTTCCCACTACCCAACATTACAGAAATATTGGATCAATTAGGAAGCGCAAAATATTTTTCCACGTTTGACTTGGCATCGGGCTTTCACCAGATCCGTATGTCACAGGAAGATGCCCACAAAACTGCATTTTCGACACCATACGGGCATTTTCAATTCAAAAGAATGCCCTTTGGATTAAAAGATGCCCCAGCAACATTTCAACGTTTGATGAATTCAATATTATCTGGTCTGCAAGGAATAGAACTATTCGTCTATCTGGATGACATAGTGATTTATTCCACGTCTCTCCAAGAACGCGAAATTAAATTTAATAAATTAATGGAAAGACTGAGGAAAGCTAAATTACGATTACAACCTGATAAGTGCGAATTTTTACGACACGAGGTGAATTATTTAGGACATATAATTAGTGAGGATGGCGTGAAACCCGACCCAAAGAAAGTCGAAGCCGTATCAAAATTTCCACGACCAAAGAGGGCGAAAAATATCAAACGATTTCTGGGACTAGCAGGATATTACAGAAGATTTATACCCGATTTCCCCAAGGTCGCGAAACCATTGACACAACTATTAAAGAAAGACACTCCCTTTAAATGGACAGAAAATCAAGAAAACGCATTCAATAATTTAAAGACAGCGTTAGTGACGAAACCCATCCTGCAATATCCAGACTTTTCTAAACCCTTTAACCTTACTACAGACGCATCAGGATATGCAATAAGCGGTGTACTGAGTCAAGGGCCAATCGGAAAGGATTTGCCGATTGCGTATGCCTCAAGGCTATTAAATCCCGCCGAACGAAACTACTCTACCATAGAAAAGGAGTGTCTGGCAATTGTTTACAGCGCAATGCACTTCCGACCGTATCTTTACGGAAGAAAGTTTACCATCGTAACCGATCATAAACCTTTAGCGTGGATGCATTCTATCAAAGATCCTACTTCAAGAATTTGGAAATGGAAATTAAAGTTATCGGACTTCGAATTTGATATTGTATACAAAGAAGGCAGGGCGAACGCAAACGCAGACGCATTATCTAGGAACCCTCCGGAAGTTTGTTTACCAATCAGAAAGAGAGAGGAAGTCTCACCGATTCGCTATCCTGTCTCAAAAAGATTCGAAATAGATACGTCAACCGAAGACTCTCCCATATTCGAAGCTAAACCACACGTCTTGCCTCAATCCAGTGATTCTAAAAATCAAGGAAAGAGTTTTACCCGAAAACATTTTACAATAGAAGAAACCCCCATAAAATATTTAGACCAAGCATTAGCAGAAATCGATGTAAGTACAGATAGAGAAATAACCAATCGAGAAAAAGAAGGCACGGATACAACAAGCGAAAAAGAGACCTCCATTGTAATTCCAGAACTAATTCAACAACGAGAAAAGAACACGAGACCTACGATAATTGCGGAACTAAGAATTTCAGAAACCCGAGACTCAATTGCGAGAGTAAATGACCATAAAGTAGTATTTATAGATATACGTGGCAATCCGATAGATAAAGGAGCCTTAGAAATGAAGGAAACGGGAAAATTACCTCGTTATGAAGATTTAATGTTAGAAAAAGCAAGATTGAATTACGATTCTGGAAAATACATTGTATTCCTACCGATAAAGGAAAATAGAAATATTCCAATAACACCAGAAAATTTATTAAACTCGCTAAGATCTCTATTAGACGCAGTAAATGAGAAACAATACCCTGGCGATATACAATCAGAAAATTAAAGGAAATATTTATGGAAAAAACCTTAACCATCACCATTTGCACTGGGGAAGTAATTACCCCATTTGTGGAAGCGCGGAACAACATAATACGAGAAAAACATGAATCAAGCGTAGCAGGACACAAAGGAATAACAAAAACTTATCAAAGAATACGACAACATTACTATTGGGAAAATATGAAAAAGGAAATTCAAGATTACGTAAGAACATGTAAGGAATGTCAATTGAAGAAACTCACAAGAATAAAAGCAAAGCAACCAATGGTACTTACAGACACACCAGGTAAAGCGTTCGATAAGGTTAGTATGGATATTATAGGTCCATTACCAAAAACCCAAAAGGGAAACGAATATATATTAACTATCCAAGACTTATTAACAAAATACTCAATTGGGATTCCACTAGGAGGAATCTCTTCAGCCTCTCGGCCTATCTTAGCGGACGTTTTTGTAAAGCGATTTATTTGTCGTTTCGGGTCACCGAGAGCTATTCTCACTGATCAAGGAACGAACTTTACATCCTCACTAATGAAGAAAGTAGCAAAGAGATTCCGCATCAAACAATATACCACGACGGCATATCATCCACAAAGTAACGGTTCAATCGAAAGATCTCACCACGTGCTGATAGAATATCTCAAATTATACATTGAAAATTCCAAAAATTGGGACGAATGGGTAGAATCAGCTATGTTTTCCTATAATACCTCTGTACACGAAGGAACGAAATTCTCCCCGCACGAATTAGTTTTTGGACATCTAGCCAGAGAACCTACTGGTGAAGTAATAATCGAAGAGAACATGGAACCAACTTACGCAGAATATCTCGAAGATCTGTTCGATAAAATTAACACCGTACAACGAATGGCGAGAGAAAATTTGATAAAATCCAAACTAAGATCAAAAGAATATTACGACCGACGAATCAACCCCCAAGATTTTAAAATAGGAGATTCGATATATTTACTAAAAGAACCCAGTAAAGGAAAATTCTCCGATCAATATACTGGACCATACAAAGTGCTAGAAATCTTGCAGAACCAAAACGTCAAGATCGAAGTAAAAGGGATTCCGCGAACGGTGCATTTAAACAAGTTAAAACTAGCGCATAATCGAAATAAACAATGAATAAAGCGATTTCAGTGGGCAACGTAGTGCGGTAGTATATGTTATAGTGCTGTTCGTCGAATAATACAGATATCGAACACCTAAAAGGAAAAAGGAAAATTATTATACGTGTTTCAATTATTGCTTAAATATAAAACGTGTTAACTTAATGAACAATTAACTAGTGAAAGTGAAAGTTACCTTGTGAACAAGTGATCAACATACAAGAAAGTGTACGTGCAAGTATAGGTTATGGATCGTTGTTCGTGGAACACAATGTATGACAGCTACCTAAAATAAGTGAATAAATTAGTTTCAATTGTCTCAGTGCAAAATACAAGGTTACTAAATGTTATAACTATATTATGGATAAATCAAAAGGAGGTGTAACACTGTCCGTCGAATAATACAGATAGCGAAAACCTAAAAAGAAAAAGGGAAAATTATTATGTGTACTCCAATTATTGTTTGAATATACAACGTGTCGATTCAATAAATAATTAAAAGAGGGGAAGTGAAAGTTACCTTGTAAACAAGTAATCATCAAACAAGAAGGTCTACATGCAAAATATGATATGGCTCCCTGCTTGCGGGACACCATGTACCAGCTGAAAATAAACGAACGAATTAACTTCAATTGCCTTAATGCAAAGAGCAGCATCGCTAAATGTTATAACGGTGCTGTGGAGGCGTGGCAGTGTTCGTCGAATGACACAGATAGCGGAAACTTGGAAAAAGAAAAGAAGTTTATTACGAGTGTTCCAATCACTGTTTGAATGTAAAACGTGTTAGTTCAACGAATAACGAAAACAGTGAAAGTGCAACTTACCTCGTGAACAATCAATCACCATACAAGGAAGTGTACATGCATGGATTTCGCAGATTAACAAAAAGAAATAAAATAGCTGATAAATATAGAAAGTGGTTAGAAAATAATTAAGATAGATTAATTGAGAGTTAGTAATAAATATAACCGGAGTAAAAGGATATTTTATTGTGTATTAATCTACGTAGTATTGTTATATTATTATATCTAACATGTAGAAGTGGATTTTGTACGCATATATGTATATAGTTACAATCCAAGTAGTATTCATAATATTTATTTTCACTGATAACAAGTACGTAAAACCTAAAATAAAACAAAGGTTTTAACAATAAAAAAAAACAAAAAAAAGGGGGAAGAAGAAAAAAAAAGAAGAAAAAAAAAGGAAAGAAAAAAAATATAATATATATAAATATAAAATTTTCTTTTTCTATAAAAGGTTATTCCTATTTCTGATAAACTCGAGAAACGAAAACATTATACCATGATACACTGACACAAAGATACACCACACAGAAGAAACTAATAGAGAACGCTTTAAGCTTGGCAAACTTACCGCCCGACGAATTAGCATACACCATAACCAAAACCCAGGACACATGGCTTTGATTGTTATTTAATAAGGTTTTGGGTTTATAAAATAACGATTCACTTAGATTCGTTTTCTCCAATATATTTCAGTCTTATAACACGTCTTACCACACAGGAATCTCCAAGTCAATAGAACAACGTGGTCGACTTCTAAGACAAAAGAGCGTCGTTAGAAGTCGTACCAACTTAGCTTGTAGTAAGCAGCGATCATACCAACTTAACATTTCTCAACACTCCCCTTTGATCGCTAGTTTCTACAAGCCCCATAGCTTTGGTAAATTGCTGGGTCTTAATCCTAGTTAGGCCTTTGGTGAGAATGTCAGCCACATTCTCAGGACTAGGTACATAAGTATAATCTAGTATCCCCCTCGATACGCAGTTCTTAACGTAAAAGTAGCGCACTTGGACGTGCTTAGAACTCTCAGCAACTATTTCGTCCTTTGACCATGAAATAGCTCCGATATTATCGCAGAATATCTTGCAGGGGCGATGGCAATATGACAGTTGACCCAATTCCTTTAACAGTAAAGAAATCCACACTGTTTCCCTTGCTGCTTCCTGCATTGCCACAAATTCCGCTTCGCACGTCGATTGAGCTATAATCGGTTGTTTTTTGGATAGCCAGGATATCGCACCACCAGCGAGTATGAACACATACCCGCTCCTGGATTTCCTGTCTACCGTACAACCCGCAAAATCCGAGTCGCAAAACACCTTCAGAGGTTGCCCGGTCCTTTGGTATACTAACTTCAAGTCTTTGGTCTTTAGTAAATATCTGAATACCCGCTTCGCTGCTTTCCAATCGGATACAGTCGGATTCGCGCATCTTTGGCTTAGTTTCCCTATTGCACACGCAACATCAGGACGACTTACAGTAGCTACATACATTATGTGCCCCACAGCTTGTTCATATAATTTACTGTCGAGAGGCTCATCACGTTCAATATCAAAACCAGCCTCGCATTCTCTAGCTAGCGGTGTCGACACTCCCACCACCCCAACCTCACGAGTAATGTCAAACAGATCCAGCATTTGACCTATCTGTACAGATTGATCGAATACTACAGTGGTGCTGTTTGGCTTACTCAGGTGGATGGACAGAAATTGAGTGTCTACGCCTAGCATTCTAACATCTAATTTGTCCTTAATCCTAGTTTTGAATATCTCAATCCACTCATTCGTCCCAAACACGAGGATGTCGTCCACATACACAGCTACAATAAATTTTTTAGACGCATATATATATATATATATATAAATATATTTCAATCAATCAATTTGGACAGTTACATATAAGTATAAACATATATGCCGAACATGTAATAACCTAGTAAATATTAGAGACAGTGCTTCCAATACTATGCAATAAATACAATATTATCAATTTATGAAATAAAAGTATACATGAAGTCAAAAACTAATAGTTTAACTAATAGTTTAATATATATATATATATATATATATATATATATATATATATATATATATATATATATATATATATATATATATATATATATATTCCTGGCGTTTCAATTATTTTCCCCTTTTGTAGTTATTCTTATTTCCTGGTTTATTTTGAATTGTGTGTATATGTATTTTGTTTATTGGTTGGATCCGTTAATCGCCCTCGTTTTGTTAATCCTTCCTTTCGTTTCGTAGTGCCGTGTGTTCGTTTGTGCATTCAAATCCTTATTCGCGTGTTTTGTATAGAATGGTTTTCTTGTTCTTGTTACGGCGTGTGCGGAGCGCGGGACGTGACACCCCCGCCCTTGAAGTTCAAATTTCCAAAGGAAATTTGACTGATGGTATCTCTGAGTTCGCTCAAGGCGGACGTAGATGTCGTTGGTAGTTGAGTGACTACCGGTGTTATCGATATCCCTTGAGGTTGTGCTGTTTGATCATCGATATTTCGTCTTCTTTTGAGGTATCGTAGCGGGTGGGTGACTGAGCCGCATATTGCTCCTAATAGGGCGATTCCACATTCGTAAGTTTCACGTAACTGGTATCCGTGTGCGGCTATATCTATTATTGTTTTGATTAGTTTAAATATTGCGAGTATTCCAAATATTGCTGCACTGACAGTTCCAAATTCCATAAAACCAGTCCATAAGCTTGATACGGTATTTTTCGCTATTGTCGTTAATGTGTTTTGTCCATCATTCCCAGGATGTTTACTGTTCCAGGGACGATTGTTTTTCCTGTTGCTCCTCTCGCCAATGCGTTCGAGACTGCAGATTTTCTGCCGGGAACATGACGTGGCTTCCGCTCGTGGCCAACGACGATGGTGCTGAATATCGCCACGTTTGGCGCACGTCCGGGTGGAGTTCCTGTGGTGCGATTCCTTTGCCAAACGGGTAGTTCCGAGTAGCATTTTGTTGTATGTCGTACCTTTACTTGTACCGGAATGCATTTGACTATATGGATCGCTTCTCCTGCGATCAGAGCCATGTGTCCTGGGTTTTGGTTATGGTGTATGCAAATTCGTCGGGCGGTAAGTTTGCCAAGCTTAAAGCGTTCTCTGTTAGTTTCTTCTGTGTGGTGTATCTTTGTGTCAGTGTATCATGGTATAATGTTTTCATTTCTCGAGTTTATCAGAAATAGTAATAACCTTTTATAGAAAAAGAAAATTTTATATTTATATATATTTGTTAAGGAAATTCGAGGATTTGGGAATACAAATTATTGCCTATATTTCCCACACAACAGTTATACATCTATATTACTCTCTGAAGAACGTCTTGCACGCACGCTGGTCGCCAACCGACTATCCTAGATTCTGCTAACATCTGGCAACAGTCTTTTGTCTCCACTAAGCCTTGACGCCCTCTGGCCCTTACACACACACTCTCATGTACAGTGTAAATGTATCACTTCCCTAACAATATTATATTTTTTTTCTTTCCTTTTTTTTCTTCTTTATTTTTCTTCTTCCCCTTTTTCTTTCTTTTTTTTTGTTTTTTTTTTATTGTTAAAACCTTTGATTTATTTTAGGTTTTACGTACTTGTTATCAGTGAAAATAAATATTATGAATACTACTTGGCTTGTAATTATATACATGTCGGAGATGAAAGGAAAGCCGAAGCCTTTCCTTGGAAATTTTGGGAACATCCTCTAGTACCTTAGCCTAGATTTTATTATAGTTGTAATTGCTTAAGATTTGTAATAAGCGAGATTGGGTTCGAGGTGAGAATCGGTCGCTGAACGTAGCCACGGTCACGGGATGGATGTTTTATCTAACGGAGGTCTGGAGTGGTTGTATGTGTTTTCCGAGAAATGTGGTTGTGGCGGCATGCGGCCTCGAGAGCGGGCCTAGCCACGTGTGATGTTGCCTCGGAGGTGCCGATGCAATGGGACATACATTGTATTAGTAATCAAAACTCCAGGCAGAAACTGCCTAGCAACGGCGTTTGGAACTTTCTCGATGCTTCCAACGAGTGTGCCTAGCAACGGCGTTTGGAACCTTCTCGATGCTTCCAAACGGGTATAGAAAACAAAATGCAATCGTACAGGGAGAAAAATCACCACGAGGCTGGCATTCTTGCGATTGCCTTGGAGAGTGATACATCGAGCATTTTCGACGATCGCATTTGCGTCTAAGTTAGTTTCGCTTAGTAAGGAGTTATCCCGGTGACCGTGGATTCGTTTGAACTCAAACATTGCTAATAGTATTATTTAATTTAATTTAATTATTCGTAGATCGTATTATTCATTAGTCTTAGTGTTTGTTAGACTTATTATTAGTTGTACTTATTATTTGTTAAGCTTAGTGATAGACCTGTATATACGTGTAAATAAAATCTCGGCTTTGTGAAACGATGGCTAGTCCACACGAAGAGTCGTCGCGCGCCCAAAATTCGAATCGTGATCCGACATACATATATGCGTACGTATTGGTAAGTAGTATAAATGAGATTTGTTTTATTGTTATAAATATATAAGTATATATCATCAATAGGAATAAATATCACAAATGTACCTTGTCTTCGAGTATATATATATATATATTTATACATATATATATATATAGTGGTGAACATAAGTGAAAATTATATGCATAGTTATAAATATTGTTTGTTTACAGGTGGATAGCATCAGTATTTGGTTTCGTACAAATACTTTACAGTTCCACTGTGTGAATTGCTATTCATGTTGTTCCATCCGTCGTTCAGAAAATGGTTGATGAGTTCGCCATCAGTTCTGTACACACATATAAAAATAGTTAATGTATATATGTAGTATCGTGAGTGAGAGGCCTGGGAGTTGGCGGGTGATCCGCGTGGAATGTCGCGAGAGCCGAGGCGTTTGTTTTTGATCGCGTAGTTTTGGAAAGAGGAGACCTACGTGATCTTGGCCACGAGCGGTTGCCAAGGGACGGGAGAAAAGGAATCAACAAACAGAGTTTGCGAGTGGCGTTGCCGAGAGAGTGTTGATTGCATTTTGTGAAAGTCGAGTCGTTATCTAATTATTTAGTTGTGCTGTTTTCTGTACGTTTGGTGTGAATAGTTCAGGTTGAACAACAATCGTCTTTTTCTGTCCGATTAACATCTGTATCATCCATTCCTTGTAAATATATTATATCACGATATTACATATATATATTATTTATTTTTTTTTATATATATAATTTTCGTTTGGATCTGTTCCTTTGTACGAATACTGTATCCCTGTATATAATATAATATATATAATATGTTATAATTATGTTAGTTGTTATTTATTATATATATTTTCCTTAACTCTCTCCCCCTTTTCCTTGTTTTTTTTTTTTTTTTTTTTTTTTTATTAGTACCTAACATTCCTATTATGATGCTGTATTGTATTGCATTGGCTGTTATTTGTATGTGCGCGCGACGAATTTTTCAACATGGTCGCTCGCGTGTCTCTTTGGTATGGCGTTGGTTTAATGTCAACAGTAACGTGTTGTTGAAATAACTAATTAATTGTTAATCACTATAATTTTATTTAGTAGTGTTTTGTAATATTGTTTTGTGTTTCATGATATTGTGTGTGTCAATACCGTGTGCTACTTTAATGTGATAGCATGGATTGTATTGTTACCGAATTTCAATAGTCATTGTTTTGATTATACGTGACTTGCATTTATGTAAGTCTCGTTTAATTTAGTTAATGTTTTGTGTATTGTGTTACCAGTTATTTCGTGTAGCATAACTTTATTCCTTCGCACCGAGGTCAGTTATGTCTTGTCGTTAATATTTAGTTAGTCTATCTTGATTAATATATATATTTAACAAATATTTAAGAAACAATGGCGAGTGTAGTGGAATCGTTGGACGAAGAAATGGTTTTGACATTGTCGGAAAAGCTTAAAGCATGGGATGCGAACTTTCGCGATATGAGTGCAAAACTCGCCGAGTTACAAAGCGGCTTATTCGAACTTAAAACAAAACAAGAACCTAAAACACCCGTATCGCCGCCGACAACGCAACAAGAGACGGTCCAGCCGAGTGGACATACCCAGCCAATTAAGCTAAAAGATGCGATCGAATCGGTGCCAGTGTTTGACGGATATCGACCATCGGTATTCCACTTTTTAAGAGCTTGTGAGCGCGCGCGAAATATGATTTCCAGATATCAAGAACCTCAATTGGTAAAATTGTTAGTAAATAAGCTCCGTGGACACGCGCTCCTCGCCATCGAAGACACAGAATTAACGAGTCTAAACGATTTCGGAAACAAATTAAAGGATCTATTCGGCCCAAAGAAATCTCTTAACGAATATAAAGGGGAATTAGGAACGATATTTCAACGACCCGGGGAAGACATATTAGATTATATGGATCGCGTTAGAAATCTTAGATTGGCAATAATGGACGGAGAAAGAGGCGACTACGGCATCATATCCCCCGATATCCAAGATACTATAGATTGGGAAACGAAAGAAGCTTTCGTTAAAGGACTTCCGAACGAGGTATATGTGCGAGTAAAAATAGCAGGGTACCATACTTTAGAAGATGCGTATCGTCAAGCCGTCAA
This sequence comes from Bombus huntii, assembly GCF_024542735.1. Lineage (NCBI taxonomy): Eukaryota > Metazoa > Arthropoda > Insecta > Hymenoptera > Apidae > Bombus > Bombus huntii. The sequence continues at coordinate 144,768 of NW_026099332.1, read as the reverse complement.
AGCAACACACGAATTGAAACAAATAACCGATAGAACGCGACCCCAACGACCGACACCCTCGAACTATTACAGACGCGACAACGCACATCCTTCGAACACTAACAACAATATCAGGAACAACCGCCAAGATCGAAGATCGCTACCTCCATCGCAGAATTTTTTGAATTCTACAAGACAAAATATCACGTGTAACTATTGCAAAAAACCCGGGCATCTAGTGAAAGACTGTTACAAATTTAAAGCCCGAGTAGATGCCGGATTAATCGTACCCTATGCTTCGAGACCATCGGGAAACCAAACACGTCCTTCGGGAGAATGGGGCGAGCCACGAAGGAACGATACGCCGAATCGCCCAAGAGTACAGGCGGCAACCAGGCGACCGGCGCCGACGGCAACAAACAGAACAAGGACAGCCACCCCCGCGAGATCGACTCCACCACCCATAACGAGAGACAGAGCGAACGCAATGCCGACCATAAGATCGAACGAACAACCACTAAATATCGTGGGGGAGTCATCCCACAACCAAACGAGGTCACAGACAGAGAATCCAGAATCTCAAGGCAAAAGGAAAAGAGTGAAGCACAAGCAACCGGCGAAGGAAAATCATCAGGAGTTGAATTCAGATTCGGAAGGCGACCTCTCCGAATTATTTCAATAAAATTTAACGATTCCCCAACGAACCCAACTGCACGAATAGTTTCCCCAGATCTAAAGACTAAGACGAGTTTATTATTAGACTCTGGATCGGAAATCAACATTATCAAGAAACCTGCTTTACTCGATTCAGCCATCATCGACGAAAAGGAATCAATCGAAGTGCGAGGAATTACGGCAACGAGCCTGGTCTCCCTAGGGCAGACGGTAATACAGGTTGCGGGCCATCCGGTTGGTTTTCATCACAGTCGATGATTCATTGCTAATCGATCAAGACGGAATCCTAGGATCCGAATTTTTTGCAGGTTGTAAGGCTCGTTTAGATTATGAGGGAAAACATATCAGATGGGGAAATATTTATATTCCCTTCGATAGTAAAGAAAAAATAATTATACCGAAGCGAAGTTCAATAACGTGTTCAGTTAATATCGCTAATCCAGAGATAAAAGAGGGATTTATTCCAAGAATCGAGCCGAACAAGGGAATCTATTTTGGTAATGCAGTTGTGAGGAATCATAAAGGAAAAGGTTACATAAGAGTAATAAATACTACTTCGGGAGATTACGTATTTACAACACCAACGATGGTAATTAAAGAATTTGAAAATCCCCCCCGCCCCCCACCCCGCTTCCTAGGACAGCGTGCAATACAGTTCTAAGATCGGAGGAAAGTAGATACGATAAAATAAATGAGTTACTACGACTCGAACATTTGAACGAAGAAGAAAAGGAAAATGCTAAAAAATTGATTCGTAATAATCAAGATAGGTTTCATATTCCAGGAGATACATTGGAAGCAACCGAAGTTCTGGAACATAGGATAATTACAACGGATAATATACCCATCAATACTAAACAGTATCGATATCCACCAATACATCGAGAAGAAATAAATCGACAGGTCCAAGAACTACTAGATACGGACGTAGTGGAACCATCAATATCTCCATATAACTCCCCGTTATGGATTGTGCTCAAAAACCCGATTCGCAAGGAAATAAGCGCTGGAGATTAGTCATCGATTATAGAAAATTGAACGATAAAACGATTGGCGATGCCTTCCCACTACCCAACATTACAGAAATATTGGATCAATTAGGAAGTGCAAAATATTTTTCCACGTTTGACTTGGCATCGGGCTTTCACCAGATCCGTATGTCACAGGAAGATGCCCACAGAACTGCATTTTCGACACCATACGGGCATTTTCAATTCAAAAGAATGCCCTTTGGATTAAAAGATGCCCCAGCAACATTTCAACGTTTGATGAATTCAATATTATCTGGTCTGCAAGGAATAGAACTATTCGTCTATCTGGATGACATAGTGATTTATTCCACGTCTCTCCAAGAACGCGAAATTAAATTTAATAAATTAATGGAAAGACTGAGGAAAGCTAAATTACGATTACAACCTGATAAGTGCGACACGAGGTGAATTATTTAGGACATATAATTAGTGAGGATGGCGTGAAACCCGACCCAAAGAAAGTCGAAGCCGTATCAAAATTTCCACGACCAAAGAGGGCGAAAAATATCAAACGATTTCTGGGACTAGCAGGATATTACAGAAGATTTATACCCGATTTCCCCAAGGTCGCGAAACCATTGACACAACTATTAAAGAAAGATACTCCCTTTAAATGGACAGAAAATCAAGAAAACGCATTCAATAATTTAAAGACAGCGTTAGTGACGAAACCCATCCTGCAATATCCAGACTTTTCTAAACCCTTTAACCTTACTACAGACGCATCAGGATATGCAATAAGCGGTGTACTGAGTCAAGGGCCAATCGGAAAGGATTTGCCGATTGCGTATGCCTCAAGGCTATTAAATCCCGCCGAACGAAACTACTCTACCATAGAAAAGGAGTGTCTGGCAATTGTTTACAGCGCAATGCACTTCCGACCGTATCTTTACGGAAGAAAGTTTACCATCGTAACCGATCATAAACCTTTAGCGTGGATGCATTCTATCAAAGATCCTACTTCAAGAATTTGGAAATGGAAATTAAAGTTATCGGACTTCGAATTTGATATTGTATACAAAGAAGGCAGGGCGAACGCAAACGCAGACGCATTATCTAGGAACCCTCCGGAAGTTTGTTTACCAATCAGAAAGAGAGAGGAAGTCTCACCGATTCGCTATCCTGTCTCAAAAAGATTCGAAATAGATACGTCAACCGAAGACTCTCCCATATTCGAAGCTAAACCACACGTCTTGCCTCAATCCAGTGATTCTAAAAATCAAGGAAAGGGTTTTACCCGAAAACATTTTACAATAGAAGAAACCCCCATAAAATATTTAGACCAAGCATTAGCAGAAATCGATGTAAGTACAGATAGAGAAATAACCAATCGAGAAAAAGAAGGCACGGATACAACAAGCGAAAAAGAGACCTCCACTGTAATTCCAGAACTAATTCAACAACGAGAAAAGGACACGAGACCTACGATAATTGCGGAACTAAGAATTTCAGAAACCCGAGACTCAATTGCGAGAGTAAATGACCATAAAGTAGTATTTATAGATATACATGGCAATCCGATAGATAAAGGAGCCTTAGAAATGAAGGAAACGGGAAAGTTACCTCGTTATGAAGATTTAATGTTAGAAAAAGCAAGATTGAATTACGATTCTGGAAAATACATTGTATTCCTACCGATAAAGGAAAATAGAAATATTCCAATAACACCAGAAAATTTATTAAACTCGCTAAGATCTCTATTAGACGCAGTAAATGAGAAACAATACCCTGGCGATATACAATCAGAAAATTAAAGGAAATATTTATGGAAAAAACCTTAACCATCACCATTTGCACTGGGGAAGTAATTACCCCATCTGTGGAAGCGCGGAACAACATAATACGAGAAAAACATGAATCAAGCGTAGCAGGACACAAAGGAATAACAAAAACTTATCAAAGAATACGACAACATTACTATTGGGAAAATATGAAAAAGGAAATTCAAGATTACGTAAGAACATGTAAGGAATGTCAATTGAAGAAACTCACAAGAATAAAAGCAAAGCAACCAATGGTACTTACAGACACACCAGGTAAAGCGTTCGATAAGGTTAGTATGGATATTATAGGTCCATTACCAAAAACCCAAAAGGGAAACGAATATATATTAACTATCCAAGACTTATTAACAAAATACTCAATTGGGATTCCACTAGGAGGAATCTCTTCAGCCTCTCGGCCTATCTTAGCGGACGTTTTTGTAAAGCGATTTATTTGTCGTTTCGGGTCACCGAGAGCTATTCTCACTGATCAAGGAACGAACTTTACATCCTCACTAATGAAGAAAGTAGCAAAGAGATTCCGCATCAAACAATATACCACGACGGCATATCATCCACAAAGTAACGGTTCAATCGAAAGATCTCACCACGTGCTGATAGAATATCTCAAATTATACATTGAAAATTCCAAAAATTGGGACGAATGGGTAGAATTAGCTATGTTTTCCTATAATACCTCTGTACACGAAGGAACGAAATTCTCCCCGCACGAATTAGTTTTTGGACACCTAGCCAGAGAACCTACTGGTGAAGTAATAATCGAAGAGAACATGGAACCAACTTACGTAGAATATCTCGAAGATCTGTTCGATAAAATTAACACCGTACAACGAATGGCGAGAGAAAATTTGATAAAATCCAAACTAAGATCAAAAGAATATTACGACCGACGAATCAACCCCCAAGATTTTAAAATAGGAGATTCGATATATTTACTAAAAGAACCCAGTAAAGGAAAATTCTCCGATCAATATACTGTACCATACAAAGTGCTAGAAATCTTGCAGAACCAAAACGTCAAGATCGAAGTAAAAGGGATTCCGCGAACGGTGCATTTAAACAAGTTAAAACTAGCGCATAATCGAAATAAGCAATGAATAAAGCGATTTCAGTGGGCAACGTAGTGCGGTAGTATATGTTATAGTGCTGTTCGTCGAATAATACAGATATCGAACACCTAAAAGGAAAAAGGAAAATTATTATACGTGTTTCAATTATTGCTTAAATATAAAACGTGTTAACTTAATGAACAATTAACTAGTGAAAGTGAAAGTTACCTTGTGAACAAGTGATCAACATACAAGAAAGTGTACGTGCAAGTATAGGTTATGGATCGTTGTTCGTGGAACACAATGTATGACAGCTACCTAAAATAAGTGAATAAATTAGTTTCAATTGTCTCAGTGCAAAATACAAGGTTACTAAATGTTATAACTATATTATGGATAAATCAAAAGGAGGTGTAACACTGTCCGTCGAATAATACAGATAGCGAAAACCTAAAAAGGGAAAGGGAAAATTATTATGTGTACTCCAATTATTGTTTGAATATACAACGTGTCGATTCAATAAATAATTAAAAGAGGGGAAGTGAAAGTTACCTTGTAAACAAGTAATCATCAAACAAGAAGGTCTACATGCAAAATATGATATGGCTCCCTGCTTGCGGGACACCATGTACCAGCTGAAAATAAACGAACGAATTAACTTCAATTGCCTTAATGCAAAGAGCAGCATCGCTAAATGTTATAACGGTGCTGTGGAGGCGTGGCAGTGTTGGTCGAATGACACAGATAGCGGAAACTTGGAAAAAGAAAAGAAGTTTATTACGAGTGTTCCAATTACTGTTTGAATGTAAAACGTGTTAGTTCAACGAATAACGAAAACAGTGAAAGTGCAACTTACCTCGTGAACAATCAATCACCATACAAGGAAGTGTACATGCATGGATTTCGCAGATTAACAAAAAGAAATAAAATAGCTGATAAATATAGAAAGTGGTTAGAAAATAATTAAGATAGATTAATTGAGAGTTAGTAATAAATATAACCGGAGTAAAAGGATATTTTATTGTGTATTAATCTACGTAGTATTGTTATATTATTATATCTAACATGTAGAAGTGGATTTTGTACGCATATATGTATATAGTTACAATCCAAGTAGTATTCATAATATTTATTTTCACTGATAACAAGTACGTAAAACCTAAAATAAAACAAAGGTTTTAACAATAAAAAAAAAAAACAAAAAAAAGGGGGAAGAAGAAAAAAAAAGAAGAAAAAAAAAGGAAAGAAAAAAAATATAATATATATAAATATAAAATTTTCTTTTTCTATAAAAGGTTATTCCTATTTCTGATAAACTCGAGAAACGAAAACATTATACCATGATACACTGACACAAAGATACACCACACAGAAGAAACTAATAGAGAACGCTTTAAGCTTGGCAAACTTACCGCCCGACGAATTAGCATACACCATAACCAAAACCCAGGACACATGGCTTTGATTGTTATTTAATAAGGTTTTGGGTTTATAAAATAACGATTCACTTAGATTCGTTTTCTCCAATATATTTCAGTCTTATAACACGTCTTACCACACAGGAATCTCCAAGTCAATAGAACAACGTGGTCGACTTCTAAGACAAAAGAGCGTCGTTAGAAGTCGTACCAACTTAGCTTGTAGTAAGCAGCGATCATACCAACTTAACATTTCTCAACACTCCCCTTTGATCGCTAGTTTCTACAAGCCCCATAGCTTTGGTAAATTGCTGGGTCTTAATCCTAGTTAGGCCTTTGGTGAGAATGTCAGCCACATTCTCAGGACTAGGTACATAAGTATAATCTAGTATCCCCCTCGATACGCAGTTCTTAACGTAAAAGTAGCGCACTTGGACGTGCTTAGAACTCTCAGCAACTATTTCGTCCTTTGACCATGAAATAGCTCCGATATTATCGCAGAATATCTTGCAGGGGCGATGGCAATATGACAGTTGACCCAATTCCTTTAACAGTAAAGAAATCCACACTGTTTCCCTTGCTGCTTCCTGCATTGCCACAAATTCCGCTTCGCACGTCGATTGAGCTATAATCGGTTGTTTTTTGGATAGCCAGGATATCGCACCACCAGCGAGTATGAACACATACCCGCTCCTGGATTTCCTGTCTACCGTACAACCCGCAAAATCCGAGTCGCAAAACACCTTCAGAGGTTGCCCGGTCCTTTGGTATACTAACTTCAAGTCTTTGGTCTTTAGTAAATATCTGAATACCCGCTTCGCTGCTTTCCAATCGGATACAGTCGGATTCGCGCATCTTTGGCTTAGTTTCCCTATTGCACACGCAACATCAGGACGACTTACAGTAGCTACATACATTATGTGCCCCACAGCTTGTTCATATAATTTACTGTCGAGAGGCTCATCACGTTCAATATCAAAACCAGCCTCGCATTCTCTAGCTAGCGGTGTCGACACTCCCACCACCCCAACCTCACGAGTAATGTCAAACAGATCCAGCATTTGACCTATCTGTACAGATTGATCGAATACTACAGTGGTGCTGTTTGGCTTACTCAGGTGGATGGACAGAAATTGAGTGTCTACGCCTAGCATTCTAACATCTAATTTGTCCTTAATCCTAGTTTTGAATATCTCAATCCACTCATTCGTCCCAAACACGAGGATGTCGTCCACATACACAGCTACAATAAATTTTTTAGACGCATATATATATATATATAAATATATTTCAATCAATCAATTTGGACAGTTACATATAAGTATAAACATATATGCCGAACATGTAATAACCTAGTAAATATTAGAGACAGTGCTTCCAATACTATGCAATAAATACAATATTATCAATTTATGAAATAAAAGTATACATGAAGTCAAAAACTAATAGTTTAACTAATAGTTTAATATATATATATATATATATATATATATATTCCTGGCGTTTCAATTATTTTCCCCTTTTGTAGTTATTCTTATTTCCTGGTTTATTTTGAATTGTGTGTATATGTATTTTGTTTATTGGTTGGATCCGTTAATCGCCCTCGTTTTGTTAATCCTTCCTTTCGTTTCGTAGTGCCGTGTGTTCGTTTGTGCATTCAAATCCTTATTCGCGTGTTTTGTATAGAATGGTTTTCTTGTTCTTGTTACGGCGTGTGCGGAGCGCGGGACGTGACACCCCCGCCCTTGAAGTTCAAATTTCCAAAGGAAATTTGACTGATGGTATCTCTGAGTTCGCTCAAGGCGGACGTAGATGTCGTTGGTAGTTGAGTGACTACCGGTGTTATCGATATCCCTTGAGGTTGTGCTGTTTGATCATCGATATTTCGTCTTCTTTTGAGGTATCGTAGCGGGTGGGTGACTGAGCCGCATATTGCTCCTAATAGGGCGATTCCACATTCGTAAGTTTCACGTAACTGGTATCCGTGTGCGGCTATATCTATTATTGTTTTGATTAGTTTAAATATTGCGAGTATTCCAAATATTGCTGCACTGACAGTTCCAAATTCCATAAAACCAGTCCATAAGCTTGATACGGTATTTTTCGCTATTGTCGTTAATGTGTTTTGTCCATCATTCCCAGGATGTTTACTGTTCCAGGGACGATTGTTTTTCCTGTTGCTCCTCTGGCCAATGCGTTCAAGACTGCAGATTTTCTGCCGGGAACATGACGTGGCTTCCGCTCGTGGCCAACGACGATGGTGCTGAATATCGCCACGTTTGGCGCACGTCCGGGTGGAGTTCCTGTGGTGCGATTCCTTTGCCAAACGGGTAGTTCCGAGTAGCATTTTGTTGTATGTCGTACCTTTACTTGTACCGGAATGCATTTGACTATCTGGATCGCTTCTCCTGCGATCAGAGCCATGTGTCCTGGGTTTTGGTTATGGTGTATGCAAATTCGTCGGGCGGTAAGTTTGCCAAGCTTAAAGCGTTCTCTGTTAGTTTCTTCTGTGTGGTGTATCTTTGTGTCAGTGTATCATGGTATAATGTTTTCATTTCTCGAGTTTATCAGAAATAGTAATAACCTTTTATAGAAAAAGAAAATTTTATATTTATATATATTTGTTAAGGAAATTCGAGGATTTGGGAATACAAATAATTGACTATATTTCCCACACAACAGTTATACATCTATATTCCACTCTGAAAAACGTCTTGCACGCACGCTGGTCGCCAACCGACTATCCTAGATTCTTCTAACATCTGGCAACAGTCTTTTGTCTCCACTAAGACCTTGACGCCCTCTAACCCTTACACACACACTCTCATGTACAGTGTAAATGTATCTCTTCCCTAACAATTTCAATTCTTTGAATTTTGTTTGAATTATTGTTAATTACAATCACAATTTCTGATAATATCATGCACACGATTAAGTGTAACCACGCTCTTAATCGTTATCGTTGTCAATTACAATTATAATTCCAAGTTTACTTACATTCATTTTAACGAAACCAATGTTTACTACTAGAGCACGCACATATTCGTACAACGATGTTAAAAATCTGAGCATAATGGAAATGTACGTACAGCAGATACTCACAGGAAAAACCAACGAGACTAATAATAAAATCAATGAATTAGAAAAAAAGAGCTATAGACAAATATCTTATAATATACCGTGGCATAATCTGCAATTTATTATAAAATAATTGATCCGAGCAGTATCAATTATAAAAGAAGATGGCTGAATGTGATAGACACTGTCGAATACTAATCAAATATAATCATTTAGTTAATCTTTAAGATTTAAGTTAAGATACATCTTTGAGGAATCAATAAGTGTTTCGCTAATAGCCTAATAGATCTCTTGATAGATCAAACGAAGAAATACCTAACCGCGATTACTGCCAATTGGTACATATTATTCGATACATAATTAATATTTGTATCACGTACAGCGATGCAAGTGGTATTGAAGAAAATAGCCATTTTACGTTACAACTATAACGAGTAAATTTACTCGTTTAACTTGAGAGGAATTAAAAAGGTACCTGACTTTTAAATAAGCATTAAATAAGAAATTTAAATATCGCAGACGGTGATGTAGGTGTTATTCAAGAAAAGAGAACATTTTATTTTGTAATTAGCACGAGTAAATGAACGAATATCGATAATATAATATAATGATTAATATGAATTTTATCTGGCTGATTATTTAAATACCATAACATATTTCACAGTAACGTCATCGACTGCCGTTAGGCTCTTTTCCCTTTTTGTTCAAACTAATTGATAGTCGAAAACTAGTATCAAGGAGGTGTGAATTTAGTCTTAGTTTGTAGAAACTATTAAAATGATAAAAATGGATACCGTATTAAATCGTCGAAGGCGCCAATTTACGATAAAAATTAAGAAATTGTTCAATTTGATTTTGTTATAATGGAAAACCCGTCCTTTGCTATGTCAAGAGATCGTTAACGTTTGATTGACATCTCGACACCTTGTCAAGATATATAAGGAACGCGAGAAGTCGCGCGCGAGCTCTTTCGTGCCTGAAATTCCGGACAGTGAACATCCAAGAAGAATTTAAATATAAGGTAAATAAAAAAAAATATCAAATAACAACATTGTAACTAGTAATTTATAACGTCTAAGTCATTAATTTACAATACTTGAGAAATTAATTTATAATATTTAAGCTATTAATTTATAACATTTAAGCCATTAATATATAACATATAAGCAATTAATTTATAACGTCTAAACTATTAATTTATAACATTTGTTGAGATATGTATAATTTTCTGTGTTGGACTGGGTTAAGTGTGTAGTAGAGATACTTCTATGTGAATATCAGCGTGTGGATGTATGTGTGTGCGCGGCGTCTCGAAAACAGATGAATGTAAACTGTTCAGTCGTTTAACAGTCGGGTATAGAAGAAAGTGCTGAGACGCGCGCAAGTGTGTATCGATGAATATATAAGAAATCGTCCATGAAATAAATAGATTACTATTTTAATATTAATCCTCAGTATAAATTTAGTGTTCTTATAACATTATTTCGGCTTCAAAGATCCACAATTGTCAAAAACATTTGTGCTATTAATTTATAACATTTAAGCTATTAATTTACAACATCTAAGCCATTAATTTACAATATTTGAACTGTCATTTTATACATGTAAGTTATTAATTTATAACATTTAGGCTATTAATTTACAACATCTTAGCCATTAATTTACAATATTTGAACTATTATTTTATACATTTGAGCCATTAATTTATAACATTTAAACTATTAATTTATAACATTTAAGCCATTAATTTATAACATTTAAGCTATTAATTTTCAACATCTAAGCCAATAATGTACAACATTTAAACTGTTATTTTATACATTTAAACTATTAATTTATAACATTTAAGCTATTCATTTATACCTTCTAAGCCATTAATTTATAACATTTAAGCCATTAATCTAAAACAATTACATCATTAATTCTTAACAGTTATACCAATAATTTATAACAACATTTTCCCATTAATTCAATGTAATTATGCTCTTAATTTATAACAGTTGTACCCTTAATCGGAAGTAACTCTACATTCATTGATTTTAATCAATACCATAAATTCGTAGTGAGTGAATTAAAGATTTATTTTGCTTTATTTTATTAACGAAATCTATCAAGTCTTTGAAGTGCTATTTCATTTCCATATAGCATTATATTTTAACTCTGAATACAGTATTCAATTTCCAATTTCACTATTTCGTATAAAATCTGTGGTAACACAGAGTGTCGATGTATGTAACGATATATGGTATAACGTTATAACGTATTACTTTACATGATATAACTTTATAACGTATTACGTTTTATGGTATGACGTTATAACGTATTACGTTATATGGGACGACGTTATGACGTATTACGTTTTATGATATAACGTTATAACGTATCACGTTATATCTTATAACGTTATAACGTTATAACGTAATACGTTATATGCTATAACTTTATAACGTAATACGTTATATGGTATAACGTTATAACGTATCACGTTATATGGTATGACGTTAGAACGTATTACGTTATATGGGATGACGTTATAACGTATTACGTTATATTCAATAACGTTACAACGTCATACGTTGTATGCTATGACGTTATAACGTATAACGTTATATGCTATAACTTTATAACGTATATCGTTATATGCTATAACTTTATAACGTAATACGTTATATGGTATGACGTTATAACGTAATACGTTATATGCTATAACTTTATAACGTAATACGTTATATGGTGTAACGTTATAACGTATCACGTTATATGGTATGACGTTAGAACGTATTACGTTATATGGGACGACTTTATAACGTATTACGTTATATGGCATAACGTTATAACGTATTACGTTATATGTTATAACGTTATAACGTAATACGTTATATGGTATGACGTTATAAAGTATTACGTTATATGGGATGACGTTATATCGTAATACCTCATATGGTATGCCGTTATAACGTATTATGTTAAATGGTATGACGTTATAACGTATTACGTTATATGGTATAACGTTATAACGTATTACGTTATATGGTATGACGTTAGAACGTATTACGTTATATGGGATGACGGTATAACGTATTACGTTATATGGTATGGCGTTATAACGTATTACGTTATATGGTATGACGTTAGAACGTAATACGAAATCGCCAAGGTTGAACCTAACTATTTTAGCTTTGTTTTCGTCGAACCTGTCCTTATCGTATTTGGCGCTTGCTTCTATATTCTTTATCGCCTGCTGTCTTACATGGGAGATATTTACTTCTCTTTCTTCGATATTGTCGCGTAGGGATAAGCCGTAGGGTCTCGCTGTTTTACCGATTAGTAGTTCCAACGGGCTTGACTTAGTCACGCGGTTGGTGGTACAATTTAGGGCCAGTTGTATTTCCCCGATCGCGTCTTGCCAGTGGTTTCTATTGTTGTGTTTTTTAGCGTACTCATAATACGCTCCACCTGTCCGTTGGCCCTACTAGCTCCGGTCGCAATTAAATGGAGTTTAATGTATTTATCTTGCCAAAAGTCTCGAAATTCTTTGCCCGTAAAACATCTTCCCTGATCCGCTATTATCCGGCAGGGAGTGCCGAACAAAAATATAGCGGACTTAAGCGCTTTAATGGTGTTAACGGAGTCTATCTTACGGGTATAGTGCAAGTATACGAACTTAGTAAAGGCGTCGACCAACACAATGACGTATTCCTTCGAATCGTTTTTACCGCTTAATTTGCCCGTTATGTCCATATGAACCGTATGCCAATGTATACTGGTCTTATGTATGGGGTGTAATTCGGCTTGTACTCTACCCGAACTTGCCTTTGAAACTCGACAAGCATGACAGTTCTCTACGAATTTGCGAACATACTTCGCCATTCCTTCGAACCAGTAATACTCGTACAGTTTCGCAAGCGTTTTATCCCAACCTAAGTGCATAATGGACTGGTGCACATGGTTAATAACAGACCACCTAAACCCTCTCGAAACGATGGGCAGGCAGAGAGTTCTACCTTTTCTCTGTATTTTACGATGAAGGGTGCCGGACCGTAACTCATACGTATTCGCGACGTCTTCCGCGAGCTCTTCGTTTTGTAATTTATCGACGATCTCAGAAATTTGTGGGTCGCGACGTTGTTCCGCTAGTAGCCAATCGTCGAAGATTTCGGTTAGGTTAATTTCTTTCTCTACAATTTTGCTGAACGTACTGCGATCCAAGTCTACGGGATTTCGCGAAAAGAAATCTACGTGGGCCATTCGTTTACCTTCCCGGTACATAATGTCAAAGGTAAAAGTTTGCAGGTAAGCCCACCATCTGTAAACCCTGTCGTTCAAGTGTACCTTATTACTGGACGCTTTCAGGGAGTTGCAATCGGTGACAACGAGAAATTCTCGTCCGTGTAAGTAATGACGGAAGTGCTTGACGACGTTTACAACTGCTAACGTTTCCAATTCGTAGGAATGATACCTAGACTCCGCAGGGCTAGTTCTTTTGCTGTAATATTCCACTACTCGATTTTTACCTTCGACCCTGTGCATTAAAATGGCTCCATATCCTTCCGAGCTAGCGTCCGTATGTAGTTCTATGGGGTAATTGGGGTCAAATATCATTAGCACCGGCGCGTCAGTCAGGACGGAAATTACCTTTTGTCTTATCTGTTCGTGCCTATCCGTCCAAGGTATATTCTTGTTATTCGAGGTAAGTGCATACAGGGGTTTCATTACTTGTGAAAGTTTGGGAATGAAGTTTCGGAAATAAGAGGCCAAACCTATGAATTGCCTAAGTTGTGTGACGGTCGACGGTGCAGGTAAAGAACTCAAGGCTTGTATTTTACCCGGGTTTGGACGGACTTCTCCGTTACGAATTACATATCCCAAGTAGAGTACCGATGTCTTTAAAGAGCAGCATTTTGAAAAGTTAAAGGAGAATCCGGCTTTCACGAGGGTATCTAATACGGTGCTCAACCTTTCTAGGGCTTGATCTACTGAGTCGACAATAATTAGGACGTCGTCCAAGTAAACAACAACGAACGAATACGCGAGGTCGCCTAAGGCGTTGAGAATGGCCCTCTGGAAAACGGATGGTGCATTTTTCAATCCGAACGGCATAGTCACGTACTCGTATTGCCCGTCGGGTGTAACGAACGCCGTATATTCCGTCGAATTAGGATGAATGGGAATCCGCTGGCCATGTCCAGGCTAATGAAGTATCTCGCCTTCTGCAATCTCGCGATTTGATCCGCGATGAGGGGTAGGGAATACCGGTTCGCGACCGTATTTTTATTTAATGCCCGAAAATCTACGCACAGTCTGTCTGAGCCGTCTTTCTTCTTTACAAGTAAGATAGGGCTCGCGAACGGTGAGTTGCTCGGCCTCACGATTTTTGCTCTAATTAACTCGTCTATTCTCTCACGCACTATCCTACGCTCTTCTTCGCTAAGTCGGTAAGGACTTCTTTGCACGGTGACATTAGGATCGATTAACCGTATTTCTAACTGGCCCGTGCTTACGCGAGTACGTGGGAAGCCCGTAATGAATGAATTTTTGAATTTCTCGAGAACAGAAATTAACCGACTTTTATCGTTACCAACCACGTCAGTGTCAACCGCATTGATATTGATCTCGTTTTTGGAGGTTTTACTACAGGCATTAATAGTCTTCGTTTTACAAATATCGACACTATTTCGTGTAATAGTTACATCAAAACCCTGGCTTAAGATCTCGCGGTCAATCATGATATCATAATGCAAGTGACTATCGGCCAGAACGTGAAAGATTATCTCCAATGTAAAACAGTTAATGCGTACCGTAGATAAGATCTGGGATGTACTCTTAACGCAGGTGTTTCCTATTCCTCGCATAACTACTATATCTGTCGTTCTCCTACCGGAGAATTTCGGAGCGACAGATTCTCTAATTAATGAGCACTCGGCTCCGGAATCGAAGTAAAATGGGAACGACTCACCCAGATGACTTAAACTACCGGCTGGGGACTCCACCACGCAGGAGTTGACTTTACGCTCATCCTTGGGGCTTGGTCTACCGTCCCGTCGTGCCGGGCAGTTAGGTGTGATATGGCCTTCCGCATGCCACCTGTAGCAAACCGCCTTGGACGGTGCGGCCGGTCGGCTTCCTTCCTGGCGTCGTGCATCCCTCTGCTGTTCGTTCTGCATCCTCTTGCGGCAGTCCTTTATTCTGTGTCCGAGAGTACCACAGTAATGACACCTCGTCTGGTGGCCCGATAACTTGCGTCGCTTAGCTTCGGGTTCCGCCGGTGCATCTCTCGGCGAAAATGTCGACTCTTCTTCGTAACAAAAGGGTCGCATTTCGCTCAGAAATTGGTCCTCCGTTCTGATATCGCTCGTGAGGGCCAATCGTTTAAGACGTTGGTCGTGTGGAATTAATATGTAGAGAATGACAGCGTTAAGTATTTCGTCTAGCGTAGAATGTTGCCACCGCGTCTGCAGGAGGGAACGGACACGGCCGGCAAACGCCCCCGTGGATTCGCCCACTCCCCGCGGTTCCCTGGATACCTTGATTAACGATGAGGACGTCGTCTCTCGGCCACCGAAATGTATAAGGAATCGTTCCTTAACGGTAGACCAAGTAACCTCTCCGTCTCCCGTCATTCGTGCCAGCCAATGTGCTGCAGAACCCTGTAGAGAGTCACTTAAGGCAGAGTATAGCGCGTCATCTCGTAGGAGGTTGTTCTTCATGGCCCTACTAACAGCCGCGCACCACGCGGCTGGGTCGGCGCCTGCGACTTCTGGGTTAAAATGTGGTAATTTGGTGGCTCCCGTATTTGGCCTTTGCATTAGCGTATGAATTAGGTTGTTCATGACAGCGACCTGCCCTTCCAGCGCTCGAAGCCGTTCTGATCCCACTTCTGATGTCGGATTGGCACTGGGAGTGGGGTTGTGAGCGTCAAAGGAATCTTCTCGAGGATTAGCCATTGATACGGTACACACAGGTGTAGTTTATTGCAATGATAGAATTAGTACAGTCTCGACAATTGATCACGGCGGTTCGGCACTCGCGACACGAGTGACGATGCTCTCGGGCTCAATAACGAATCCGCGGCCAACGGGATGACAACAGAACGTACTCACAAAGTCTAAGTCTGGTTAAAACGTGAAATAACCACTGATCGCGAAGACGTTACTCTTTTATCGATGAGATCGCGAGCGAGAATGCCTTTCCCGTCCCGATGATGCCACAGAGGAAAACTATAATGGGGTGTGTCTAAGGATACGAGATCATCGGATTCGTCGAGAAAAGCCTTCGTTCAGAAAGTAAGGGAAATTGGCGTTGCTGCTAATTGGTCAATCTCCATATCGGTGGTTAGAAAAAGATGCTAGCCGCCCTCGAGGGAAAGTTGCTAGCCGCCCTCGAGGGAAAGTTGCTAGTGGGAGACGCCGCTCGTTGAAAAATATGTCTCCCCTATCTTCCCGTAGTTGGGACAGAGACTGTTTGTCTGTTTGAAGGACTTTAGTTAACTAAACCTTAAGATTTATAACGGGCCCTCGGGCTAGCCGAACATGTACTGCGGAGACGCGTCGACATCTGGCAATCATCTTACTCGAAGAATAGGATCTGCGTGTGGCAAGCTACGGGACAGAAACCGTTGGAATGTTTACTGCCACGTGCCGCTACAAATCTTTCTTTTAAGGAGAGCTATAGTATAATTGTCGCCTTGAGCCCAAGCTCATTGTCACAAGTCTCAAACAAATACAATTGGTTAGAATGACGGCAAATCGTTTAGTTACAACTGTAGATTTTAATTACAATGTTTTTATGGATTTTCCCGAGGTTTCAGAGGGAAGGCACCGGTGTCCTCTTATGTCCGACATATATAAATTATATTTAGGAAGTTTGGGATAGTTTAAAGATGAAATAAATTGCTTTTTAAGTTTAATCTCTTACTTTCGACGAAATCAAGTTTCTCTGGAATTTGATGGAGTTTAAGATTTGATATCGGTGTCGTAGGAGTTATGTGACACTTTAAGGTGGAATAAATCTAGCGAGGAGTTTAAGGTGCGGCAAAGGAGCGTGGAATGTTGCAATAGAAATTTATTGCAGTGTTAGTGCATTGGTAGATTGATCAAATTTACGTGTAGCGTGGGTAACCAATGGTAAATATTTTGCAATGTGTATAATTTCTCAGTAATCTGAAGCTTATAAAATCTATTGACAACTAATGGAAATTGTTGATTTAACAGATCAATTTTAAATTCCTCGTTAATCTAAATTTTTTTAATCCTATTTACAGCTAAACCTTACGACGAAAAATTAACGAAGTGGAATAAAAATGGCATTGTGATTCTTCTTGTCGTGTATTGGTGTCACATCAAATTTAAGAGACAGTTTTACTTGCGGATGCTGCGTGTTACGTTGGTGAAGTCGACGAAAGCGTAAAATAGGAGCTCGTCCGAAATACACTAACGCGGAAGGTTAAATTTAACGGAAAAGGCTGAGAAATTAGTTTAGAACTCGAAGTTTCATTGGTACGACGCTCTTGAAACGCATTCAAAGAGGTCGGCGACCTCGAAAGGGGATGAACGCAACTGTTTCGTGGGAATTTCTTATTGTGGCTTATTTGGATGAAGCTACTTTAAAATCAGCGCTAGATTCGTCTGTATTTTGCCCGGAAATCATAAAATGTTTAGGCCAGGCGACTCCATGTACAGAAAATGTTATGTCCACTTTTTACGTCCGTAGAATTCAACTCTTTACTACTATGCACTTCTTCTCCAAAAAAATATCGCGTTTCAATATTAAAAAAGTTTCAATAATATACTATCCATTAGAAGAATGATAACCTGATAACCTTACAAATTATTAGTATTAACAAATTCTTATTGTCGTATAGAAATGCCAACTATTGCTTTGGTAAAACAAACAAAGGAATTTTACAGGTAAATTTTACAAATTACAAGTCATCTTATAACGCAAAATACGACGTATAAAATTGTCTCAATTTATTAATAGCATTAATAAATTATTATGGTAAAAGATGCAGGAATCTTAGCCTCATGAGAAATTAGAGATGAAAATGAGTGGGAAAAGATTAATCGAGGACACAATAGTATTATTCCAGGAAGTGCTAGTTCTTCCTAGATTCCGGTTACAATGTTCTTAACGCGTGGAAATTAGTCTTGACCAGGAAACATCTATAACGGCATGTATTTTCTGCCGTGATTGTAAATCTGTTTGGAACATGCGGTTTGTCCGTTAATCTAGGCGCTGTTGTTCAATTGAGTCAATATTATTTGTTGGTAGATTAGTGTGTGCAAGAGCGCTCTATCCATTATTGACCAATTCGAGCACGTATTGGTAAATTTCACACCGGCAATTACGGTGAAATCGTTCGTGGTCGCTGGAAATTGGCAGTATCGTTTGCGGTCGTGAGCTGATTGACACTGCGTGAGCGGGGAATTATGTGAAGCAGCTTTGCTTTGTCGTTTCATGCATTTAATAGGTTTACGGCGGTGGACAGAGTTTGTAAAAAATGAAGACAAGGTAGAAAAAGATTATTTTTCATTTTTTACCATTAGATTATTTTCAAAGTGATCTTTTCAGTGAAATATGATTGACAAAAAATAAGATATGTAATTGAATCATTATAGAAAATAGAATAATATTGATAATAAAGAAATAAAAATCAATTATAGAATAACATATAATAATAATAATAACAATAATGTGGATAGACTTTATGTTTACTTTTATATGTATAATGATACTGTTTGATCCTTGAATTAAAGTTAAGATTAACGTTGCGATTATGATTATCCCTTGTCTGACTAAATATATTTGAAGTATCAATTACAGTAGAATTTTTGAAAGATTCTTGGCTGTTAAACAAAAAACTGGTTCCTTTATATTTCGCTCAATTATCATAGAATCGTGAAACTGACTTTCACTTCAAATTTTGTCTGTTTCAGGAGTAACAAGTACCTGCAAAAATCATCCATCAGCCGGATATGTGCTGTCGGAGGGTTTTTCATTAGCATTCCCGTCTTTCTAACTGGTAAGAACCAATTCCTTCAATTCTGTCAACTTTAACCTTTTGAAAGATACTAGTACATAAGTTATACTTTTAATTTTTCTTGAATTCAGGCATGAATCTAAAAGATACTGTGAACTATCTCTGAGTGTATGAAATCAGTTTAGAAATCCAATGGAAATAAAGTTAATTTTAACGCCGAATAGTCATTATTTTTCTTAGAAAAATAAAAATGATCGTCTTTTAGGGAAGTTTTAACAGATTAATTTATAAAGAGCTGAAACAGAATATTCATGTCATGCATGAATACGGCTGGTGGATGGATCGAGATCTAATCTAAAGTTTACGTTGTGTCATGCTAGTTTACACAGCTATCATTCGCTCGATCGATCGTTAAGCTGTTGAACTCGATTCAAGACGGACATTTTGGCTCTGTTCAGAAGAAAACTGTGTTTTAATAAATTTGACGGAATAGAAATTATGATAGACTACAATGTTTTTTTAATTATATCATAAAATTTATTTATTTTTTTTTAATGTCATGTTAGAAACTTCAAATACTGTCCAAAACTTCGAACGTAATCGTTTTAGAAATTTGTAAATTACTTAACGACCAAAAATATTGAATTCTCTATTGTCTGAAGATAGATTCTCTATAATTTAAGTAATTTATTCGTCGAGAATTGATATATAAAGACTTAAATAATAAATTAATTGAAAAATAATTTGCGACTAGTATTGAAAATTTCAATGAAAAGCATATGTATATAGTTTACGCTTCGAGAATTATATGTATTGAGAATATGTATTTGCGCTGATTCTTTGTCCCGCTTGTTATGGCATACGTGTTATAATGATCCTCTAACAATGCTTTCAGGTATGATATTGTATACATTCATCCAGTTTTATTCGACGCCGGTGTCACGTAAAATGGATACTTGGGTTGCGAGAGAAAAGAAAGCTGAGTCGTAGCCCAACTATTAATTCTCTTTTATCGAACTTTATTATGACTTTGGCACTTACAGTAGAATAACGTTGAACAGAGAAAGGGGTGTTGTACAAGAACAGCAACTAGAACGAGAACTCCCCGGGCTGGGTGAAGTCTCGGCTTATATACACCCTGGCTTGGGGATGTTGGGGGGTTTGGTGTGGATTCCAAGGAGTCCGAAAGTCGGGGTTGGGGCCTTATCTCTGATGGGGACTAAGATGCGTCGCGGCGTTGGCGTCCGACAGTCGGGAGTCGATGTCTTTTCTCTGAGAGGTAATTGGTGTCACACCGGCAATCGTTACGTCCGTTTTCATAGGCCTTGGCATCGTGTTTTGTGGATGCGCAATGGTCCATAACGTCTTCGTGTGGCAGAGGGTAAGAACATATCGCTATTAAAAAAGAAAACGAACACGTTAAAACACGTCTAAATCATCTTTTATGTGTATTTTACTCGGAAATCATTTTATCGTGAAATTTTGTTTTCAGAGTTACCATAATTTATCTGGTAGAGTTCATAAAAATTTTTCTGAAATCAATTGCAAGCTTTTAGGAAACCAGGATTTTTCACATTTTTAAGAAGCGTTATAATTATATTGCTGATCTTTATTTTATTCGTGCGAAATTGAAAAGTACGCAAATGGCGCAAAATGCATAAAATGCGCTAAAATATACGTATATAAGAAAACAAATCTCGATTAAAATTTTATTTCCTTGATTATGTTCGTAAAACTACAAACTTGTATAAAAATACGCATTCTAGTTATAAGTGTTAAAACATTCGATCTAGTCCTTATCACATTCATGAAAACCTCCATTTAACCATTCGTTGTATCAACGAACATTCATATGCAAAACTTACCACCTACCACATCCTCCGCGTATTAATATAATCCCCTTTTATAAATTATACACTTTAGAGTGGACTGGTTGGGTCAGAGTGATATAAGCTTACAAGTTCTCGAGGAGTTCTACCGAAGTTACATTTACGTTTGCATAATTTCACCGAA
This sequence comes from Bombus huntii, assembly GCF_024542735.1. Lineage (NCBI taxonomy): Eukaryota > Metazoa > Arthropoda > Insecta > Hymenoptera > Apidae > Bombus > Bombus huntii. The sequence goes on along the minus strand of NW_026099332.1, from coordinate 123,762 downwards.
AAAGATACTCTGTAGAATGACAGGTTCGTTTGTTTATGTGATCCGCGATCGCAACTATTTCAAGGGGATTTTATAAATAACCATACACACGATATTCAGTGTATTTTCGTATTCTCGTTTATTTTTGGGAGATTTGTAAAACTGTTGAACAAAATAATTGAGTAACGATTATATTTGCTGAGAAAAAGTCTTTTTCTCTGTACCCCTCCTTCTACTTCAAGCATGTAGTATTGACAATAAGATTGACAATGGCTGAAAGTAATCCAAAAGAGTTTTCACCATGGTTATCGGTAACGAAAAAGATTTGAATCATCTTTAATACTTATTCGTAACTAGAATCATTTCAACTAAAATGTAAATTCTTATATTATAACTTTTTTAATTTGTTATGGCCCCTGACTACAACCTATCATTTTTATTTCTAACCTATATTTTATTTCTAACCTATAACCTATCATTCTTATTTCGTAGGAGAAGACGAATGCCGTGAAGGCGTTAGCGCGCGAACAGTGCGAAGCGGCGGTACAGCTGCAGCGTCAGCAGCAGCTGCAACAGCACCAGAACCAGCACCAGCTACAACAGCAACAACAACTACGTGGCCCGTTAACCATCCACCATGCTGGCTGCCCAACGAAAGTCGGGCCCGTGACGAACCAACTAAATACCAGCCACGCAACGCACGGCCGAGCTGCACAGTACCAACACTATCATCACCATCATCATCATCGACACGTGTCAATGTCTCCACCGCTCTTGTTGCTCTCATCGCCAGCTCCGATCGCGGCGACGCACAATCATCTGAACGTGAGCGGACACAGAAACGTGGTTACGCCACCGGATACACCAGCAGATAGATCGCCACCGAGTCCTGGAAATAAGCTAAATAGATCGCAGCATTTGCCACGGGAAGCAACCGGCAGCGTCAGTCCTGGTCTTCCGGCTGCCACATTGGATCTAAGTAGCGCAGCAACCACCAATAGTCCGCATGAATTGTCCACGTTAGTTTAGAAATTTGGTCCGAACATTATATCTTCACATAGGATTGGAGATTAATAGTTGATAGTTAATTTACACATCGATCTTTTTATTTGTAAATTGGGTCGTGGTTTAGAGTTGGTTTGTAAAAATTCGGTCCTAATTGTTAAATGATGAATATTGATTAAGAATAATAGGCATTGATGTACCAATCTTTACTTGAGCACACGCATTGGAGATTTCACTTTTATTCAGTGAAACAGCAACTTCATTACTCGCTTATTCAATACGGCAATTGCATATATTTCATGGACATTTTAACAATGTTTTGAATAATTTCTAACGGTACAATTGTGATGAAGTGAAAAAAATCGTGATAAGAAACAGAGAGAAAAGTTGCTCGTTAATGAATATTGACCAGAAATAAAGTAATTTCTAAAGAATATCCCGAAGACGTCGTAGATATTACGAAAGGAATGATTAATTTATACCCGCGTGTATCTTGCCATTACCATACTATTATTATTATTATTAATATTGTTAGTAGTACTCGATTACATTATTATTAATATTAATATTATTGCCTTATTATTATTAATGTTATGGAACCTCTAGTCCTAGGTTACTTTCGCTGCCACGAAAGGATAAGATTTTCGAATTTTTTACTATTACGTGTAATTCAAGTTTTCCTGTTGCGCATGCGCAGTAGAAAGAAAGTTAGCGGAACTCAAATCTCGAACTATAGAGAGTTGAAAAGTAGTAAAAGTAAAAAAGCACGAATAACATTTGTATTTGTGCTGGATTAAGTTTGATAATTGAAAATTGAGTTTGATGATAACATTTTTTTCGTATTCGCTTTGGTAAATATTAGTTTTATTTAAAATTGAACAAAGCATTTTATGTTTTTCAAATACGGTACATAATCGTAATATCGAATTTTGTAAACTGATAGTAAGAAACTCTATAATTCGAGACTGGAACTTTGATCAAGTTCACATTGAACGTAAACTGACTTAATTTTGTTATTTAAGCGTGTATACTATACGTGTTTGTTCCTTCTTCTCTTGTGCGCAGGCTATAGCTTAATTACTTCCAATAAACGCAGTTATATCGAATCAATGACCGATACAAATTTAGATATTAGGATTATTTAAACAAGAGATTAAAAACTAAAAAGTATTGTTTTTATACTGCATATGTACATATGCAATATGAACGACAGTTTGTGTAATAATATGTCCCCTCTTCTTAGTTTACTTTTGTATATTTTGCGACATTTGATATTAATTTTATGAGGAACGTACTTACACTTTATCTTTGTAATTAAATGTGAAATGAAAGAAAAGAAATGACATGAGAAAAGGAAATTCGATGTACGAGTATATACGAATTGACGGAATTAAAATTTAACGCTATATTTAAATAGAAGACGTGAAATATCTTGTCATCTTAAAATAACTTGATCATTCCTATTCTTTTACATAAAAACACTTTTCGACTGTAACTTAAGAAACATGTCTGCTAACGTGAAACGTGCCAGAAAAAATTAACAACTTCCATTAAATTGGCAAATTTCTCATTAATATCGTAAAACTCGCGTTTACAAAGATCAGATCAGTGTACATAATATACAAAACAAATGCAGAATATATAAATATAGCACATACGTTCTGAATTATATTCGAATTGGGCAGGGTAACCAAGTGAAAATATGTAAATTTCACGATGTGTAATGTACACTTTATCGAACTTGTAAGTAGTGTAGAAATAGAATATTTTACACGTAACAAAATATACAAACGACAATACACAAGTTAAATTATTTGTTAGATCCATGTATAACAAGCATAGTACAAAAGTGTTTTAGCTTTATGTACTGGTAATTATGAGAAATACCAACTTAATAGATGTATTTGGTATGTACCTAGTTAAGAAAACAATAAATTATTCTGAACAGATAAAGCGTTTAGTAGCTTGTAAAGTATGAATTTTCGAAAACGTAAGTATTTTATATCTAAGTAGTTAAGAAACGCGAGCAAGGGAAATCAAACAAAGGAACAAAGTTTTTTTGTTTAAAAATATTTAATTTGTTGTTCTATTATCCGAGGTTAGAAGCGATAATGTACAAAATCTGAATAAATAAGATTCCTCAATATTATTGAATTTTAATTCTAGGGTAAAGTAATATATCCGCATATTTTATTTATATACAATATGTATAAATAATGATGTGATTTGACTAATTTTGTTGAAAGAATATTTGTACTTTTTACATAAAACTTCAGTCTTTTACAAACTTTCTTGTAATTAATAAACCAGTAAAAACAATATTAATAAAATCTATTAAAATTATAAACAAACTCATAAGTTTTAATTTTAGTCCTTAAAGGTTGAAATATTTTGCCCCAATGTCGAGACACTTGTTTCAATCCAAAACATTACTATACTGAATCGATAATGTTGCATGTGCCACGAAAATGATGATAGTGTCAGATAACTTGTTGTGAAACGAAAAAGCATTGCATGTACATTTCTGTTGTTTTGTTGACCATGAGTTTGATGATCTTTTAAACTTGCCCATAGCTAAGAAATCAAACAGTATATCTAAACGAAATTAATTTCAAATTATTTTTTAGGTTCTAAGCTTTTATCTAATCTTTCAGAAGTTGCAAAATTTATTCCACAAGAGTCTTTTTTATCATAACCAAGTACACATCTTAAAACCATTTAAGTCTTCCTTAGTAATTTCTTCTTATCTTTAATAGTAACGAAAATAATTTAGATGAACGTTTTAAAATTGACACCCTGTATATTAAAAATAAAAGATATATTTTCTTCATAATTGGATAGGCTTTTTACAATGGCAATGTACAAATATCAAAATTGCAATTATACTATAACATATGTATATATATAAGCTTCACATTTAAACACAAGATTCTTTATTATATTTTTTTAATACCAATATTTTAATAATTATAACAAGGGTTTTTTAACAAGAGATGTATAACATTGTATACAAATTTTCAAAAACCTATAGATAATTTCAGTTATGCTCTTGCATCATTAATTGTTGATGGAACTCTTACCTCAATTCCATCTAGTTCCTTAGACATTACTATTTGACAGCTTAGCCGTGACCTGAAATTAAATATTATATAACTGAATATGTCAATAAATATATTTATTGCTATACAAATTAATACTAATACACAATAAGATTTCTATTTATCCATTTGAAAATCAACATTGTAAATATGCTAATTCCAACATAGATTTGTAATGATTATAGGGTCATAAATAAAAAACTATGAAAATTTATTATAATTTCAGTTTCGTAGTATTCAGAGATAGCGATTTGAAATTCTACATTGAGATGCAGATTTCGAAATACCCAATACTAACCTGTTTTTACATAAATTTAAATAGAAAAATTCACTTTATAAAATATTAAAAGGTAATAGAATTAATAATGTGAATGATTTGATACTGATTATTAATATTACTGATTATAACGTATCTATTAATTCATATGCTAAATCCAACATGTCTAATTCTTCATCTGTTGGTTTGTCAGGAAGTGCATCATAAACTTCTTTCGAAAATATTAAACAAGTTAATGTTCCTTCACAAGCACCTATATCAATTATATTTTAAGATTACAACATACTTATATAATAAAGTATCAAAAGTTAAAAATAATAAGAATATTAAACTTGATAAAAATGAAAATTTTCAAATATTTTCTACCTCAAAATTATTTATTTTAAATTAAGTAAATTATGCTTCTTTAAAACATACCATATCCACCTAAATCAATTTCATTATTTACTACTATGTCTAATATAGTATCTCCTACTTTCCCTTTTGCTTTGATTCTCTCTCCACTTGCTTTAACAAACGTTATATTTACTCTGAAAATAATATTTATGAAAGATAAAAATTATTTCAATATAATTATTTTCTTTATTTTTTGTGTTTCTTCAATTAATCTTCTCTTAATTATACCTTAATTATATGTATCACTTATGATAATAGAAATAATTTAAAAATAAGATATACTTGTCTTAATAATACATAAATAAAATTCGTATATCATATATTTATAACAGTGTTATATTTTTAGTTGTTCACTGTCAATGTTGTTCTTATTAATACTATTCTATTAATACTATGTTATTTTTCTAGATGTTATACTCCTACAAAGAGAAAAATTTCTTAGACATTATTATTAGCATTATTATTTTGACACCAATTTTATATTGGAAGGCAAGTACTGAAATTCTATTAAAAAAAGAAGGAAAGCACAAGAAAATTTGTATCACTTACTCTTGTTTTTCTGAAAGTGGTTGCGTGGTCGATATTCCTCTTGTTGCCTGCAAAAAGGGCAACGTTGTGTTGCTTGTATATTTTGAATAATTTGATGCAATACCGAGAATTGATCTCGAAAATTTTTGTAATTGATTTACTAACGCCATTCCACTGTTATAAATATCATGAGTATGGGACACCCTGACCGAACACCAGATAAGTATTGCGGAAAATATCAATTGTAGATCAATTGTACTTTGTACAAAAACTTCCACGGCATTCTTCGGCTGCTATACTGGGACGTTCCTTTACTGTGATAGGTTATAAAACGATTCCTAACACAAGTGACGTATCTCTACCGGACACGTGCTCTTCGGGCCACACGTTTTATGATACAAGACCAGCAAAATGATCAATGTGTAATTTTACATATCTTACATTTTTTCCAAATGAAATATTGTTTTTATTAAACGTTTAAAACCTCAGGCAACATTTATTTCATCTGATTTCAGTTTTACAAATATATATCTATAATACATATCTGTATAAATTACGGTCTGGTTATATCAAACAGGGACCGACACTCGCTAGGGAAAACTGCCCAAAAATTGAATCGTAAAAACCAATATGAAAGACAACAAATTTCTCGTTCGGCGGAACAAATAGAAATGAGCAGAGTATCTTTATCTTTATCTGAGACATTCAAAGCGTATCACGCATACGCTAAACCTGAAGAAAACTTTCTTGTCTTCCATGTTCATTTTTCCCTTTCCATTTCCGAACGGTTTCTTCTATATTTATTTATATGTTCGTGATTGATGCTATTGACAACATACAACTAAGGGGAAATACGAATAGTAATAGATAGATGTATAATTCATTATGCAATTTTATAGAATTAAATCTTATTTATCTTCAGATATAAAAACTATATTTACCAGCTGAAACACTAACGCATATGCAGTATAATATAATCTACTTAACAATCTCGTTTTAGTTATAATATGTGATTAATTCTTTTGCTATTTCGCTATAAACAGTTTCTTGTGCATACAATATTTTTTTATAGTATTCTAATATATTGTTAGATATTGTAAAGAAAGTAAAGTACAGTTATTGAAGTTTGGGAACATTCAATGTTAACCTTGCTTCAAAAAATAATCTTTAGAATGTATGGGGAATAGATTTTTAGTATTATAGTTGGTATAATGTCATCATTGTTTACAATGTGTTAGAGTTAAAGAAATGAGACAAATTAATATTTCAGAAGCAAATTCAATATTTAAATGATGTTATTTTAAAATGGCAGATGATATGAATGTTCTTTTTATACGAGGAAATGGAAACGTATGTATGGTAATGGAAACGTAATGGTTTTAACATTATTTTAGTACAAGATCTTAGCATAATAGTAATTAACAGTATCCACTACCTTTTAGTCAATTTTTGAAAAATGACATATATGATAATTTGCAATAGTTTGATAATAAAATACTTGTATCAATATTAATAACGTATAATTTGCTATCTCAAAAGGATACAGACTCAGCCAATGATAATGTTTGGGATGATAGTGCATTAATAGAAGCATATGATAAAGCAATATATTTAGCAAAAGAAGAAGTTATCAAGCGAATGGGAATGGATGTTGGAAATTCTCAACCGAAAGAAAACCTACAAAATCTTAAGCAGCCTAAACACGCAAGTAAATTACACAAGGTTGTGATTTTGATAGAATATTACAAATTTGATACAGAATATTATTAAATATATTGATTAAGAAGCAAATTATTTTATTTTGCTATTTACTTATATTTATTTGTATACACATCTTCTCTCTATAGAAATGGATCATAGGAGCACCTTATCGTGCAATATACTCAGAGGATGGAGAAACTTATGAAGCTATAATATCAAAAATTTACGAAAACAATGGCACGTGTTGAAGTGGTTACCACTTCTAAGAAAACTCTACATCTGGTCTTTTTTAGTTTTCTCAAGCACTGAAGCCATCGACAGCGTGTAGACAAAAGACTGCGACGAAGTCAGGCCATAAACAGTAGACAGGCGACGTTGGCTTCGGGGTTTTTCAGTTATTAGGTAACACAGCTAGCGTGCGGATCTGGACCAGCTCAAATTGTATTTTTACTTATTACACTTCTATTTAAATATATTTTCTACCTTACAATTTATCCACGTGTTTTCTCTGTTTACACACCGAATAACCTCAACAGGTTATGGGCCCAGGGCTGTAAATTGCAAGGTAGCAACGTGAAATGAATAAATTGTTAAAGTGTTGTGCTTAGTAAAATAAGGGATAGTGCTAAAATGGAATCAGCAAGTGCGAAGGTCGAGATGTTACGCGGCGAAGAAAATTGGCTCCAGTGGCGTTTTGTTATGCGTACACTTTTGGAGGAAGATGACGACCTGATCAACGTGTGTGAAGAGAATTTGTGTCATCCAGGTAACAGCGCGGAGAAAGAAATCGCTCGTGGAAGATTTTTGAAAGCAGATCGATTAGCGAGAAAATTAATCGTGACCTCAGTAGGAAAGAAACCGTTGGATCTTCTTTTATGTTGCACGACAGCACATGAAATGTGGAAAAAGCTGAATACAGTATATGACATGAAGTCGGATGAGAATTTAAATATGGTCCAGAAGCAGTTCTTCGATTTTAAATGGGAAGAATCTGAAAATGTCTCTTACAACCTATCAAAGTTGGAACTCATAGCGGCGAAGATGAAAGTCCTTGGGAGTGAAATTGGCGAGAAAATGCTGATAACACGCATTTTATCGGTGTTACCAAACAAATTCGATCATTTTCACAGTGCGTGGGATTCCGTGGAAGAAGAAAAGAAGACCTTAGACAGGCTTAGTACCAGGCTGATGACGGAAGAAATTAGATGGAAGAAAGACGACCAGGAAACATCGGTGGCACTGGTAACAAAAGGTAATAATTATAAAAGGGAACAGCAGAAGCAGTCAAGTAAACGTGAATACGAGAAACAAGGACCAAGTTGCTTTAACTGTGGAAAAGTTGGCCATCTAAAGAAGGATTGCTTTAGATGCTTTATATGCAAAAGGAAAGGCCACACTAGCAAAAACTGTTTTAAAAATAACAAAAGAAGCAACAATAGAGACAACCAGGAACCTAGAAACCAAAATCGGGATCACAGCGGAATTGGTCTATTAGGAAGTACCTCAGCGATACAAACGGCAAACGCTGATGTTTGGATAATCGACTCAGGAGCTACGGATCACATGACAGGACGACGGGAATGGTTCAGCGTTTTCGAAGAATTCGATAACACGGTGAAAATAGAGATCGGCGATGGTCCGTTCATGGATGCGTGCGGCAAAGGAAAAATCAGAGTAGAGACTTTTGTGGACGGCAAATGGGTAACATGTACAATGAACGATGTTCTATACGTACCAGGTATGAAAAGAAATCTGTTTTCGATTAGATCTGTCGCAAGAAGAGGCATAGATTTTTGTATTTCAAAGGAAGGGACCAATTGCATATTTTTACAAAATCAGAAAATAATAGCAAGAGGTTCTGTTATCGGAAATTTGTATAAAGTAGATATGCGAGTTATCATACCGTCAGTTTGTAATTTTAGCAATAGAGCGGAGTCAAACGCGGACACATTGCAGTTATGGCACGAACGGCTATGTCATCAGAACATCAGACATGTTAAAGAATTCTTAAAGAATTCAAATATGAAAGTTGTAGAGGACAATAACTTTTTCTGTGAAGGTTGCGCGTACGGGAAACAGCATAGATCGAGTTTTCACGAGAAAATCAATCGGGCGACTAAACCTCGCGAAATTATTTATACGGATGTATGTGGACCTATGAAAGTCGAGTCATTAGGCAAGAAACTGTATTTTCTGACATTTAAAGATGATTTTTCAAAATTCACAAAGATTTACTTCTTACGACGTAAGTCAGAAGTAATTGAAAAACTAAAAACCTTTTGCCTAGAAGTTGAAAATCAATTTAAGGATAAAATTAAAGAAATTCATAGTGATGGAGGGAAAGAATTCCAAAATAAAGAAGTCAAAGAATTTTTAAGAAGTCAGGGAATTAGACACACGATTAACGTCCCATACACTCCTGAACAGAATGGTGTCGCAGAAAGGGAAAATAGAACAATAGTAGAGGCAGGTCGGTCGATGCTATATTCGAAACCAAATCTACCGCTGTTCTTATGGGCCGAAGCCATGAACACAGCAGTACATGTCATAAATAAGACGAGGCCGACAAGACAAGATAAGAAAACACCATATGAACTGTGGTACGGGAAACCGCCGAATTTAGAAAAGTTTAGGGTTTTCGGTACTGAGTGCTTTGCTCACATACCTGCGGAGAAAAGGACAAAACTTGACAAAAAGGCTAACAAAGGATATTTGGTAGGCTATTAGATGACGGACGAGGGTATCGAGTGTACGTGCCAACAGTAAAAAATGTAATATTAAGCCGTGACGTAATATTTAAGCCTGAACTAGAAAATGCGAAATTCGTAAAATTAAGTTTACCGAAAATTGTCGAGCGCGAAGATGTGAGTGCGCAGAGCGATAGAGCATGTACGTATGAAAGTGCAGAGAGTGAACATGAAAAACAACCTCATGGAACTAGCGACAATATGAGACAATTGAGAGATAGAGATAAGATCAAACGAACCGATTTTTATGGTTACCCAGTAACGTACGTGGCGGAAAAATTACCGGTGGATTTTAACGAAGCGATGAGATCCGAAAAGAAAGAGTTATGGGAAACAGCTATGAATGATGAAATGAAATCGCACCATGAAAATAAGACGTGGATATTTGTAGAAAAACCTAAAGATCAGAAGGTACTTAGCAATAGGTGGGTTTTAACGATAAAGCTAAATCCGGACAACTCGGAACGATACAAAGCGCGACTTGTAATAAGAGGGTGTTCACAGAAAGAAGGCATAGATTATAAGGAAACATATAGTCCCGTTGCTCGGTTTGACACAATTAGATTAATGCTCAGTATTGCAGCCAAAAATAATTTACACCTCGGACAGTTCGACATTAAAACCGCATTCTTATATGGAAGTCTGAAAGAAGATATTTATATGAAACAACCTAAAGGTTATGATGATGGTACAAATCGGGTTTGTAAATTGCTAAAAAGCCTATATGGCTTAAAGCAGTCTCCAAGATGTTGGACGGAACGTTTCACAAAATTTATCTCGAACTTAAAATTTTATCAGAGTAACGCAGATCCTTGTTTTTATATTTATACAGAAGACGACAAATTAATGTTGATGACCATATACGTAGACGATGGACTGGTAGCAGCTTCAGACGAATCTTTAATTGATAAATTCTTCGATGATTTAAATAAAGAATTCAAAATTACGAGTTCGAAAGAAGTAAAGAGTTTTCTTGGACTTGAAATTAATAGATTAGAAGATGGTTCAATATTCATTCATCAGAGTAGGTATATCGAAAACATATTGGAAAAATTTAATATGAATGAGGCAAACAGTGTTTCTACACCTATCGAGACTAATTGGAACGAAAGTAACATAGGCGATAATGATTGTAACGCACCATACAGAGAAGCCGTAGGGAACTTAATGTTTTTACAAACCGTAAGTAGGCCAGATATTAGTTTTGCAATAAATATAGCGGCGAGACACTTAGAGAATCCAAACCAGTATCAATGGAAATTAGTCAAACGAATTTTGCGCTACATAAAAGGGACCGCAGACATGGGACTCTTATATACAAAAGCAGGCAGTCTCGAAACCTTTAGCGACGCTGATGTCACGTAAAATAACAAAATAAAAAAAGGAATTTGAGGTAAAAAATAAAAAAAGAAAACTTTATTTTTTTTCTAACATCAATACACTTTACAATTTACTTCCGAACTCTAGGCGTGACTTTCTAAGACTGACTCTTATGATTTTACTTTCGATCGGATCCGATTACTTTCTTTTGTCATCCCTCAACATCCCCACCGTCCATGCATTTGCTAGGCGTCCGCGATCGTTGCCACGTGCTCTTTCTTCTAGAACCTTCGGTGGAAGGACCGTTGGGATGTTGATGGTTCATTAGGCACTTCAGCGATATACATTGTCGCCGAGTGCCGCCACATCTTTATCTCTATCGTCAGTCCGTCGGATTTGAAGTATGCCGGTCGTGACATACCCCCCTGGTTAGATTGATCTTGGTCCTCTAAGATCGTAGTAGAATGGAATTATTTAAATGTAGATCAAAGGATATGTTTATGCTTTTTTTTCAGGAATCGCTATGAATTGATTTTCTGCATGTTATGGTACAAAAGTTATTTCGTTAATCTTAAATATAGCAATTTTACAATATTTGTTAGTGTTCGAGAAGCTAATATTTTCAGAGGCGTAATCATGTTGTAGTTTTCGATCGTGAATTGGTTGGGTTTGTTTACAAAGCGTAATTCCTATCCCGTGAATTTAAGGCAACTAATTAAGGGTATTGTTACTAGTGCTAGGGTCAGCATTATCCTGAAAAAAGTACGCTTTCAATCGGTTACCATGTATCTTTTTCTTAGCATTGTCGATAGAAATAATGTAATAAGGAGTTTTCACATCGTTAATTCTGTAGGGTCCTAACCATTCAATGTCCAACTTATCTCTTTTATGGTCGTTGTGAATTAAAACAAAGTCTCCTTTCCTAAACACAGTCTGAGTTTTAACAATCTTTCTTTCTTGGTCTCGCTTGTATCGTTGCTTATTCTGAATAAGTGTTTTGTGAGCTGTTTCCCAATATTTATTCAACTGTTTTTGCCAAAGTGAGTACATATCATCATAGGTAAGTGTGGGAAATTTGGATATTGCGGAAGGTAAGTTAGCTTTTCGCCCAAAGGTCAATTCAAAGGGAGAGAATCCTGTTCCTTCATGTTTCGCGGTGTTGTACCCTAAACAAATGAAATTAAGTACTTCATCCCATTCTTTGTCATTGTCGTGTAATGCAGTACGAATTAAATCTTTAACTGAGGCATGCGTTCTTTCGAGGGATCCGTTACTTTGTGGGTGAAATGAAGTTGTTTTGATGTGTTTGATTTTAAAAGCTTCTTCAAATTTCGTCATTAAATCACTAACAAAATTTTGTCCCTGATCTGTTAGGATCGTTTTTGGTGCCGAAAATATGTAAATATAGTGTTCAATAAGCGCGTTAATTATGGATTCAGTTCGTTGCGTTTTAAGGGGAACTAGTATCAGATATTTCGTAAGTTCATCGTGTATTGAAAGTATGTATTGGTTTCCGCGTTTGGTTTTCGTCATCGGTCCTATGATGTCCATAGCGATTTTGTCGTTAGGGTTAAGTGGCGTGTCTGAGATTTGTGGGGATTCTTTGGGTCTGATACGTGTTAGTTTCTCCTTTTGACATGTGTCGCATGTTTTCACAAAGTTTTCTACTCTTTCTAAAAGTCCGGAAATTTTGAATTTATCCTTGATCCGTTGATACGTTTTCTGTATCCCTAAATGTCCTACGGTGTCGTTATGGTTTTCCTTTATTGCTTGTATTATTTCGTTTTCGTCTAGTTTTAAGATGGGATTAGGTGCATAAGTAATTTTCTTGTACGTGTCGTTAAAATATATTAGCATGAGTTTAATCTGTGTTTTCTCTAATTCAGTGAAGTCGTTATTTCCTATGCCGATTTTTGTTGTATCTTTAAGAATTTTGTAAAGTCTTCTGATCCAAAGTGTCTCGTCGTATTCTCCTAAGTCGTTTCGAGTTAATTGGTAAAATGTTTGGTCATTTGGTTTAATTTCTAAGAGTTTCGGATTCTCGTTGTTGTCTTTCCATGCGTTGAATGAATTAGTGTGATCAATTACTAGGTCGAGGTTAACTACTTCGTCGCGAGTTAGTGCGTGAACTCTAGATAAAGCGTCTGCAGCTGTGTTATCTTTACCCTTTGTATATTCGATTTCATAGTCATATTCTTCGAGTCTAAGTCTCCAACGAATCAGTCTGCTAGAAGGGTCTTTGCAATTGTGTAGCCACTTAAGAGCTTGGTGGTCGGTTCGAATAATGAAGCGTCGTCCTAACAAATATTGTCTTAATCTTTTCACGGCCCATACGATGGCTAAGAGTTCCTTTTCTGTCGTGGTATAGTTTCGTTCGGGTGGATTCAGTGTTCTTGAAATGTAACAACAAGGATGACCGTCTTGCGACAGTATTGCTCCTAGTCCTTCGTTACTTGCGTCGGTAGTTAAGGTAAAGGTTTTGTTAAAGTCAGGATAAGCTAATATTGGGAAATTACAGAGTTTGTCTTTTAAAGTATCAAAGCTAATCTGGTGTTTGTCAGTCCAATGGAATGGTGTGTCCTTTTTTGTTAAGTCTGTAAGGCTTTTCGCGATTTTGGAAAAGTTTCGAATAAATTTGCGATAATAACCTGCTAAACCTAAGAATGATTTCACGTCCGTGGCATTGCGGGGTAATCGAAAGTTTTTTACAGCGTCTAATTTCTTGGGGTTTGGTTTGACTCCTTCGGATGAAACTACATGGCCTAAGTATTCTAATTCCGGTTTTACGAATTCACATTTGTCCGGTTGCAATTTAAGTCCTAATTCTCTGAGTCTCTGAAATACTATCGCGAGGTTTTCGTTATGTTCTTGAATCGTTTTTCCGAATATCACTATGTCATCCAAATAAACAAAGCAGTATTTTCCTACAAGTCCAGCTAAGGCTCTGTCCATTAATCTTTGAAAGGTAGCGGGTGCGTTTTTAAGTCCGAATGGCATTCGATTGAAATGAAAATGCCCTTGCGGTGTCGAAAAAGCGGTATATTTTTTAGATTTCTCGTTCATTGGAATTTGATGGAATCCTGAGGATAAATCAAGCGCCGAAAAGAATTTTGCGTTTCCTAGTTGTGTTAAAATGTCGTCTATATCAGGTAAAGGGTAAGCGTCTTGTTCTGTGAGTTCATTTAGTTTCCTGAAATCGATAACTATCCTCCATTTCTGTTTTCCTGAGGCGTCTAATTTTTTCGGAACTACCCATACCGGAGAGTTATAAGGGGATTCGGATTCTTCTATAATATTTTTCTTCAACATGTCTCCTATTTGTCGCGAAATCTCGTCACGGTGACATTCCGGTGGTCTATACGATCGTGTGTTAATAATTTTGTCTTTGGTTAACGAAATTGTGTGCTGAGTTAAATTAGTACAGGGTAAAAGATCGGTTTCTAAATTAAAGATGTCAATATAATGAAGGATAATCTTTTCGATGGATTCACGGATTGGTTTTTCAATGTGATCTGTTCTCACTAGGCTTTTTAGTTTTGATACGTTGGAAAAGTCATGAGAATTTTGAATATTGCTAGAAATTTCAACGTTTTGCTCTCCAGTGTTGATAAAACATACTTTAGTTGGTTTGCCTTCCAAATAGATTGTTTGAACTCTGTTTTCTCCAGGAGTCAAATGTATTGGTTTCTGAAATAAAATGGTTTTGTCGTTTAATCGGATTTTGTCATTGGATATTGAATAGTTATACTTCTCTAAACATGGTAGCCCAATGATTCCGTCTTCGATAATAGGGAAATTGTTCGGTACTATGTGAAAAATGTGATTTTGTCCAAAAATTCGTTTCGTTACGTATTCGTTAGTTTCGTACTTGTCTCGTCCCATAGAAAATTTTTGTTTAGGCCCTATTTGTATCGCGTTGACAGTTTTGTTACGTTTCACCAGGTTTATCCCTGCTCCTGTGTCGACCAGAAATACTCGCTCTTCGGTTCGGGTTGACAAAGGTATTGCGAGTAATCTTCCCGTGGCGATGTTGACTCGTATGTCTCGTACGGTTCGTCCATCTCCTGGTTCGATGTTGTTTCTTGTATTTCGTCCCATTCCTGGACTGCCTGGAATCCTTGCGGGTGGTCGATCGCGCTGGCTCGGTGGTAGAAAATTTTGACACTTGTTGGCAATGTGTCCCAGCTTTCCGCACTTGAAGCACTTCATCTGCATATGCTGGTTGTCGGGGCGATTACTAACCGAAGGTAAGCGATTACATGACCAATTAGGTTGTCGTTCTTCTCGCAAGTAGCGTTCTACATCGGCTGCCTTTTTTTCAGCTTCCGGAAGATTCAAGGGTTCACTGCTTAATAGTATTCGCCCTATGTCGCGTCTGAGTCCCTTTAGGTACACACGAACAGTCTTCTTCGTGATTTCTTCAGTCATAATTTTACGTGTTAGTGGTTGTGGGTACTCATTGGTTACTGCGTACAGCAAACGGTTGAGTATTCTTCTAAACCGAATATTAAAACTTTGCACTGATTCCTCGCGTCCCTGTCTCAACTCTCGTAATTGTTCTTGGTACTCATCCGAAGTCACTTGTGCTGCTAAGTTATTTCTCAGTGCGTCGTACAGATCACTGTAACACTCAATAGGAATGTTGCGAATACTTTGGGCTGCTTTCCCCACGATTTTTTCCACTTTTATTGCTTTTAGCAATAGATCTTGCTCCATACAGCGATCCTTCATACTTCTCACTTCTTTGATGAAGTCTTCAACTCCTACATCATCATCTCCGTTGAGCGTTGGGATGTAGCGTATTGCATCCTTAGCTCGTAGAGTGGGAGGAGCGGGCGAAAAATAGCCTCTTTCTTCCACCTCGGGTTGTTCGCTGTCGAGGTGGACAGGTGGGGTGTCTGAAGCTGCTAACCCTGACAGTTTGCGTGCTTTTGCCATATTCACAGTACGATTGATTGCTGTCGACGCACTTTCATTGTCTTCGGTGATAATGGAAGCAAATTCATCGGTCGCAGGGGATCCGAACCCAGTCCGTAGCGCTGCGACGGTTTTCCCGAGATTCTCGATTTCTGCTGCCCTGTGTCTGTTCTCTTCGTCATTTTGCATAGACAAATGTAACATTTCCTCTCGTAAAAGGGCAATGTTCTCGTTCTGTTTTTGAATACTGTCCCATATTGCTCGCAACATTGGGTCAGTTGAGGTTGAAGTTTGAGATTCGTTTGCCTTAGACATTATTGCGCTGATTTATAATTTTCAGACGAAGACGAGTCTTGGCTACTGAAGCTAAATTTTCTTTCACGGTAACGTACACAGGAATTCAGTTTACCTTTTATTGTTACTTCACTTGGTTCGTGATAGTTACTTTGTTGTTGCGGATGACCGTAGTCCCAAATAATTCGATCTTCCGTAGATGATGAATGTCTTTTGGTTTCCGAACAAACACTTTTCACTATCCTGGCAGGATCGCCAAAATGTCACGTAAAATAACAAAATAAAAAAAGGAATTTGAGGTAAAAAATAAAAAAAGAAAACTTTATTTTTTTTCTAACATCAATACACTTTACAATTTACTTCCGAACTCTAGGCGTGACTTTCTAAGACTGACTCTTATGATTTTACTTTCGATCGGATCCGATTACTTTCTTTTGTCATCCCTCAACATCCCCACCGTCCATGCATTTGCTAGGCGTCCGCGATCGTTGCCACGTGCTCTTTCTTCTAGAACCTTCGGTGGAAGGACCGTTGGGATGTTGATGGTTCATTAGGCACTTCAGCGATATACATTGTCGCCGAGTGCCGCCACATCTTTATCTCTATCGTCAGTCCGTCGGATTTGAAGTATGCCGGTCGTGACACTGACTATGCAGGCGACAAAGAAACAAAAAAGTCGACATCAGGCGTTGTATGTAAGTATGCGAATGCGGCCATCACATGGCAATGTAAGCGACAACAATGTATAGCTTTATCTACGACCGAAGCTGAATATGTCAGTGCAGCCTCAGGAGTGAAAGAAATTATGTGGCTAAAGAAAATATTTCTTGAATGTAAATTAGAGATCCTTAAGTATATGCTATGTGTAGACAATACTAGTGCCGTGAAATTAATTAAGAATCCAGAATTCCATCAAAGAAGTAAGCATATTGACGTAAGATATCATTTTTTGCGAGATTTATACAATAGAGGCGAAATTGATATAACGTATGTAACAAGCGAAGAGCAATTGGCGGATATATGTACAAAGGCATTGCCAAAACCGAGATTTGAATATTTAAGGAAAAAGTTAGGTTTGAAAAGTAAAAAAGATATTAAGATGTAATTGTTTGTAAACATGTAGAGTTTTTAGGGAGGGTGTCGAAGTGATTATTACTTCTCAAACAAAAAGAGGAAAAACTCTACATGATCTGTTTAGTCTTCTAGTTTTTTTTTGTGTGTAATAAATTAATTTGTATGGAAAAGAGAAAGGCGGCTGGCAAATGTACTTGAGAAGGCATTGACAAATTAATTTTCAGATATTTACGACAAGAGTTAGAAAATATTAAGAGATAATTTGTAAATTTGAGATAATTGTTTGTAGGGATGTAGAGTTTTAGGGAGGGTGTTGAAGTTCACTTCTAAGAAAACTCTACATCTGGTCTTTTTTAGTTTTCTCAAGCACTGAAGCCATCGACAGCGTGTAGACAAAAGACTGCGACGAAGTCAGGCCATAAACAGTAGACAGGCGACGTTGGCTTCGGGGTTTTTCAGTTATTAGGTAACACAGCTAGCGTGCGGATCTGGACCAGCTCAAATTGTATTTTTACTTATTACACTTCTATTTAAATATATTTTCTACCTTACAATTTATCCACGTGTTTTCTCTGTTTACACACCGAATAACCTCAACAGCACGTGTGTTGTAAAATTTGTAGGTAATACCTTTAGCATGATGGTTATGTCAATTAAGAAATGTACTAAAAATACATATATATATGAAGTAAAGGCTTTCGCATAGTCTATCACAGTGTCATTCAGCAGGTCCTTAACTGGGCAGGAGTACCTGTCAATGTCTATGGGGAGAGCCGTGGGATATAGGGTCATGAACCATAAACATGCATGTTACTTATTGTTCATTATTAGCTGCTTGGAATATAATTCTCCTCATTAGACGAGTGATTATTACTACATATATCAAGGCAAACATTTATACATATACATTTATGCACGGGAAATTCTAATACATTGCCTGTAAGGACAGTAACCGAATGGCACTCAGTCATTCTATTAAATGACAAAAATTTCTTTTACTCTGTGTTTAGGCTATGGTAATACACAGAAAGTCGAGTTGAGTTCTCTTTTAGAATCAGAAGGTTTGCAAAGTCAAATAGGACAACAAAAGAAAGCTTTGGAAGAGAAATTCAATGAAGAGAACGATGAGACTTGTGAGACTAATTTTTCTACAAATGTAAATTCGAAAAAATATAATGTAGAAAAAATGGATTGTGACTCTGAAGAAGCAAATGCGTATAAACATCACTTCATACCGGGACCATCTTTCAATTCGATGACTGATATAATGCCACCTGCACCTCCTTTACCATCACAATTAATGGCCAAGTAAGTACAATTTAAAAATTCTAATGGAATGCTGAATACTTCTAATATTAATAAGTAATTTGGAATAAGTTTAACATTTTATTTGGAAAAAAAATACGAAATTTTAATAAAATGTACTAGATTACCAGATAATGATACAGACGCACTTTCAAGTATGTTGATGTCATGGTATATTAGTGGTTGCATGGTATATTACACAGGTAATTATTTCATATAAGTATTTTATTGTATATTAAATTTTCAATGGACTATGTTATTTCTTTTGTAGGTTATTACCATGGTTTGAAACAAGCAAGAAACAATCAAGAGAACAGGAAGAACTGTTGATTATATCAATTTTTTCAATAACAATATAACAATAATATAAGATATAATAAAATATAAAACTCATTGTATTTATTTACTTCAATTATTTGAAATAAAGAACAGCTTTATTTTCATATAAGACTTTAAGACTTTTTTAAAAATAATTACTAAGATAAGAAAACATAAAAAACATATTTTTGATAAAATACACTCACATATATATGTCGGGTTATCATTAGGATTTAAGGCGCGTAATGATCCTTCGTTTGAATTAGCCATTGTTTTACGAAACAGAGAATATATTTACGCGAATAAACAAGGTTTTACAAAATATTATGAATAATGAGTTTAATAAATAATAAGATTAACAAACGATAAGTTTAACTAATAATTAGATTAAAGATTAATAAGTTTAACGAACAATAAGAGGAACGAATAATATGTCTTACGAATAATGAATTTAACGTATAATGAGATTAACGATTGATAAGTTTCACGAA
Source organism: Bombus huntii (assembly GCF_024542735.1). Classification (NCBI taxonomy): domain Eukaryota; kingdom Metazoa; phylum Arthropoda; class Insecta; order Hymenoptera; family Apidae; genus Bombus; species Bombus huntii. Next base: position 104,312 of record NW_026099332.1, on the reverse strand, counting down.
TAATGAATTTAATTAACGCTATTAACAATGTTCCGGGGTTCAAACGAATCCACGGTCAACAGGATAACTCTTTACTATGTGTAGAATAATTTTAAACACAAACTACAATTGCTGAGACACTCGGTAAATTGCTCGATGTATCACTTTCCAAGGTGATCACACGAATGAATATCTGATGAAAATCTTTTTCGCTATACGATTGCATTTGTTTGTTATATGCTCGCTGGAAACATCGAGAAGGTTCCAATCGTTGTTGCTAGGCAATTTCTGTCAAAAGTTTGTTGTATACTCTTTGGAAACATCGAGAAAGATTCAAACGCCGTTACTAGGCAGTTTCTGTCTGGAGATTGATTCCTAATACAACGTGTGTCCCATTATATCGACATCTCTAAAGTACAATTCTATGTGATTTCTAGGGAGAACAATACAACCGATCCACACCTTCGTCAGGCAAAACGTTTATCCCGTGACCGTGGCTACGTTCGGCGACCAGTTGTCACCTCGAACCCACTTTCGCTTTCACAAATATCAAACAATTACAAATGACAATTGCTTAATTACAGTTATGATAAAATCTAGGCTAAAGCATTAGAAGGCTTCCTCAAAATTGCAAAGGGAAGGCTCCGGTTTTCCTTTCATCTCCGACATATATAATACAAGGATATAATACAACCGAACATTTTAAACTTAGCCTATAGCGCGCGCGCGCACACACATGCACACACATACGAATGATTTCTCGAACGATAATCCATTTATTTATATTTTTCAATATCTGTCCTTACGATTGCGTATTTATTTGTTCCACGTATCATATTTATCTATTTGCATAACTGTAGGTGACATTTTTTTTAACAATTTTGCTAATATTTCATAACTTTTTAATTCATATTTCAAAGTGGTAACAGGTGTTTCTTTCTTTTCAAGTCTCCTCCATATCGGGCTTATTTCTAGTAGCCACGCTTGCTTACAAAGCAATTTTATATCTGCACAAGAATATCTTTCAGTACATTTTACTATGTGGTTTACAATATCTGTATTTTCTAATAAGTGGTTGCTAAGGTATAATTTGAATATACCAAGTCGAGCAACTTCATTGGGTAATGATACGTATATTTGCTTTTCGAGACGCCTGAGTAAAGCTGCATCAATGCCCCTAATAACATATTTACAATAAATATTATCGTTCTATTATACTAATAATAATGAAGGAATACTTCAAACAACACAATAACATATTTGGAATTTGGAGAAATATTACGATATTTTCTACTTAGAAAACATTGAAATAACGTGATATACGTACCAAGGGGAATTAGTTGTAGCCAGAAGAACTACATTAGAATTCTCATTAGACACTAATCCATCCAATCTAGAAAGAAGTTCTGATCTGAATCTCTTTGCAGGTTCAGACAATATACAGTCTCCTTTATTTGTGGCGATCCAGCCAATCTCGTCGATAAAAATAATTGTAGGCGAATGACTATAGGCAAGTTCAAATAAAACCTGTTCAGTTTAACAAATGTATTATTCATTAAATATTATATTCGAAATTCCTTAAATTCATTGCCTCATCACGAATATGATATCATTTCGTTTTCCAAACAACTATTCTATTTATATATAAATGACGAAAAATAAAATCAAATCTTTTTATACCTAGAATCTCTCCTTCATAGACAAAGGAACAAAGAAACTTACATAGACAAAGCAACTTACACGTATATACTTCTCGGAATCGCCTCTCCATTTGCTGACCAATGAGCTGGCAGTTATGTTAAAAAAGGTGCAATGGCATTCTGTCGCGACTGCCTTCGCTAACTTCGTTTTCCCTGTTTTGTATATTTCTTGTAAACACGTACAGAAATGAAAAGAATACGAGTATCTTACCTGTACCAGGTGGGCCGTACAGCAAAATACCTTTCCAGGGGGAAAACGGGCCATCAAAAAAGATAGGATACTTAAGGGGATACACAACGGCCTCCTTAACAGCGGTTTTACATTCCTCTAGGCCTATAACGTCATCCCAATGTACATTTAATTTGTTTACTATGATCTCCTGTGACGATACAAAGATAAAATGGCGTCTTCTCTATATTAAGTAAGTGTTACGTAATTTGATATTTGAAGCGTTACTGAAATCACGTCATCGTCGATATACGTTGGACGGTTTATCGACGGGAATTTTATCGTTTAAAAGCTTTACGATACGTATATTAATCGAAAATAACTTACGCATGAGATGTCCTCAGCAATCTTTCGTAATTCCGGATTATCTGAATAAAGCTTTTCAACGCATTTCAATATCTTCGATTGCATGGATTGTTCCATTGGGACGTTAAATAGCTCTTCTGATGAACGTCCATCATTCTCATTGGGGAATATTGACGTCACTGTCATTGCGAGATTAATATGATTCGTATTGTCATCAGTTATCTTCTGCTGTAGATTCGTCTCTTTCACAGGCTCACTTCTCGCTTGTTTACTAACAGATTTGGCTTTTGTCTCAATACTTCTACAAACACTGGATCATATTGTAATACGATACGTTGAATACGATACGTTGAATACGTTGAATACCGTTTAATATCGTTAAATAATTTAAATTCTTACGTTTTGCTTGCATTTGTCACTTCCCTCGTCATTTCCCTTCCAGTTATTTTCTTACACAATATGGGATATTTTTGAAATTTCATCTTGTAATAATTTTCATACTCTGCAACGATAATTTCCAAATCGATGTTGTCGCAAACCCGATGTTCGGGAGATAGACGAGCTTCCCGGAATAATACATCGCTAACGTCTATATACATAAAAAAATGTAGTTTTTAATTAATTATAGTTTTTAACTAATTAAAAATATTTTTCGCAATGACTGAACACTATAAGATAACCATCAAACAACTGTTTTATCTCTAGGTAAGACAGGCAAAAGAATGTATTTACTATATAAATCCTCGAAGATAATTTCTTGTCTTCTGCTTTTTAATTTCCAATTTTTAGATGGATAAGAATAATTTGAATTTATACTTCATATATTTGTTTATAACTAGTTAATCTACATAATCGATTGAGTTATTCTTAACTACTGAATTACCGATGTCGAATTTTCAAATTTGGTTTCGCCTTCTCTCTCCATGATGTCCACTGATTTCTATTTCGATTGGTCACTGACACTATTCAAAAGAATTGGAACTAGGAATATATTTTAATTATAATATACTCACCCATTGTGTTCCAAATAATCACATATAAGGTGTAATATGTTCCGATGACGTTCCGAAATACGACTCTCCTCCTAATATAATTATTTTTTCATTACAATAATATAAGGTTTTTCATGTAATTTTTTGTTACATTTGCGAATTCAACGAGTTACACATGATTTTTCATGAAACACGAACGTTAAAAATATTTGATACAGCCTAATTATAAAAATTGTTAGAAGCAAAAGTCATAGATACTATGTGCGAGTATCGCATGAAACGAACAGCTATTAAGAGAACTGCAGCAATATTACAAATCAAATAACAAAACACACTCGTCTGTGACGTGGAAATTCTAAAATCTAAAATCTAGAATATTCCTTACCTTTTTTCGCAGATTATAAAATATCTTATTCATACTACCTTGCATCGATAAATCACCGTTCATAGTGACACTTTCAAATCGCCTATCGTTTCTCAATGCATACGAGAATTTCCGTTTATTGCTTTAAAAACAACCCGTCCATTGCGTTTCTCTTAAAAAATTCTTTCAACTCTGTTGAAAACCGAGCATCAAACAAGAGACAAACGATTTGTTGTCATGGAAATGTTTGGTTCACACATAAGCAACGCACAAATATAATGATAGAATAGCTGAGTGTGTGTACTGTATAGTAAGATGGATGCAACATGGAAATAGAAAGAGAACACCATGTATAGATACTTCCTGTCCTTGTTTAATCAGGCATGCACACTAGTGGACACTGACGCTGCTCGTATACCGCTGTTACATATTTCCTGTACAAGTGCGCGTCATTAGACAAGGACGGAACATCCTCTCTCTACTTCTCTATCGCGTTTTTAGTTCGCTCACGAGCTCTGTACTTATATCTATTACATTTCCACCATAAGCAGCGGCCGTGCAGTGACTTACAAAAGTTCCGAACGGTTCCATCCTGGGCGGACGGTTAATTGCGTTCGGTACTTCGAGGCAGGAAGGTGAGTACAGAATCGCTCCTCTTAGTACTCTTATTAGAAGTGTTATCATCGAATATAAGTTTTTTCAATAAATTCTTATCGTTTTACAATCTTTCTAGAATACAATGACGTCAGCAATCGATCATTTTCGCGAATTTATTGTAAAATAATTGGGGGAATATCTGGAGTTCTTTATCGGTTTCGACTGTAAAATCAGCAACTATTCGAATTTTTCATTCATAATTGTGACATTTTCGACTCTTCCGTTGCCAAGACTCTCTTGAGAGATTTTTGGCACGTTCCATCACCCTTGTTAAACGAGTGCACATTGGTGGATATATTGATTTTAAAAACCAATACGTGTACGAGATTTATTATCTCACTGGGACAAAGAAATCCGTTTTATTCGCGAATTTTCCGTGTTTCTTCTTAATTTTCGTGAGTGTCTGGCGCGGAGCATTATTTGAATGAACTTTTCATCGTTCAGATTATATTTCGTTTAAAAAGATTGAAATTGATGTCGAGAAGAAATGAAACAAGGTGCTCGGGCATTCTTTCGTTTCCCGGGGAAAGAGAAATATGAAAAAAAACGGTCGTTCTTCCTTCTGCCATTTTCGTCCATTACCAAAATGGCATGACCCAAGTGTCCCGGGCCGTGAATCAATCAAGCGAATTTTGAATAATTTTTGAATAATATCCAGTTAATAATTTGTGAAACAAATTAATTTCATTTTATTGTTGGAAACAAATTAGTTGGATTTTTCTTTCTTTAGCAGTTTTTGCCAGAGTTGACCTGACGTGCTACTTCAGTTTCCATCTTCGCTTCTTGAAACTTCCAACGTCCTTGGTGTTGGAGTCTCCTTGCCCAGGTGAGTACATAGCTTCTAGATACTCGTCGCTGTTCATCCTTACGAGCCTCTCGAGCTTTAGTTGTCAATTGTTATCGTTAAAGGAAGAGAAGCTCGCGACAGATGTTATCAAACAAATCGTTTATTCTCGAAAAGTTCGAACTTGTTCGTTGCGTTTGAATATATATGGACGGACGCCATTTTTCATGACATCATCATGATTTGTCATGTCGTGAGTATAGCTTCTGACTACCATATGTTTGTGATTTATGTGAAATTTGACCACTATACCGTGATAGAATAATATTTCCAATGAATTATAAATATTTTACATTGTGAATTATAAATATTTGTTACAAATTATATCGTACTTGAGATGAAAATGAACCATATATCTGCTTATGGAATATGAGGTAGTAAATCATTCGAAACATAATAACGATTAATTAAGCACATATACAATAACGTTTACGAATGAATATTGCGAATTATTGTATGGCTTTAATGCGGTATTTAATGTTTTGATTGCGGTCTTTGAAATGGTATCATAGGTGCTGATATAATATCGCGCGAAAAAGGAAAGACCAGTGGTTAATATTGCAGGTGCACCAGTGCGTTGCGCTCGTCGAGGGTGGTTTTGACGCTGGTGCCGAGGAAAGGCGCAGAACGTGTTCGATCGACCCGCGAACGTAGCCTGTGCTCATACTGCGACAGAGTTCGTTTCAGTTAGGCTCAGTCGCTGTTTGTCCGTCGACAGCGTATAGTCGCGTCGGCCTACGATTCCTTTTTTCTTCTTGTTTCTTGCGAACTCTCTCGCAACAGCCGTTCTATACGTACGCCGCCAGTATATCGCGTGATCATCGTTCCCGTTGCTCCCCTTACCCTCTCACGTCCTTCGAAGAAGACCTCCCTTTGGTTTTTCCTTGTTTGGAGGGAATTCATCGCTCGGACACATGGACTGCGAAGTACGAGGGTATTCCAATTTTTTAATATATAAATTTAGTTTCCTCTATGGTGTTAGAGAACATAACGCGAGCATTTTATGATATAACGAATATATTCGTATATATTTTAGTTTATTCATTCGTCAAATTTCCCTAGTAGGCCGGCCTGCAGCTCACATGCAGCACTTAGTAAAAATTTGTTTTGTTAGAGGTTGGCCATTCTTCTTGCTATAAAAATATCGTGAAGTCATATCATATGATAAAGCACCTTCTGAAAGCTAGATGCTCGATAACGAGCCTAATGATTCTCGGTAGTTTGTAATGTCAAGCTTTGAATTGGCGAGATCGCTTTGCTGTCAAACCGCCGTCCAGCGGCGACCACATTCTTTAACCACGTTCAAGGGGTATATCACGCTACAGAAACCATCAAAGGGTTTGCAAGTTAGTTGCCTTTTAGAAGTGGGGCAGTTGGTTGTTACATGTCATCCGTAGTTGCTGGCTGTTCTCCTTAGTCGCCATACATCGTAGAGACGACGGTTATAGTCGCCAGTTGTCCTTGCTAATGGTTGCTTGTTGTCGCTAGTTAGTTCTCGTTATCGTTATGTATTCCATCAATCACGCGAAATTTAACGTATGGGATTTTATTCTTCTTTATTCTTTCTGTAGGGAGATTTTTTAAGACGAGGAAAATATAGAATATTTCAAGACGACGGTAAGGTTTGAATTTAAGTAACTATTTTATGATACAACAAAGTGGAAAAACGATTTAATTTTATAAAGTTTAAGGTAATTTTTTAAAAAACTTCGAATTTAAAAGATTCAAATAGATATCTTAAACGTAATTAAACCCTCCATATCGTAAGAAATTAAATGAAATTGCGCAAGAAAGTTAATACATTTAATGTATTATTTTAAACATTTATTTAAAAACATTTATTTAAAATTTAAGTGTAGGCGTTGACGCGCGCGCGCCATTCGAAGCATTGGTCAGTTCGTTACATCTGCGGTAAAAGTTGTAACTACGAAGAAGCTTAACATATGGTGCGTCTCAAGACGACAGTAAAAAGTATTAAGAGATTTTTCGAGATTTTTTCTTTTAAGTTTCCAAGTACTTTTTCTATTTAACTTCTTTTTTTTGCATTTTCTCACAATATTCGATAAATAGAGACGAAATATGACAGTTCTTAGTTCGGGGATTTATTGGTTCGAAAGTTACTTCAAAAGTGTTTCTGGAGTTTGTGCGGTTAATACTTTTAAACTACTGAGTACGACTTATTCCGTATGGCTGGACAAATCTTTGTTGATACTGTAAGCGTAACTGGTCCGGATATTGTCTTGTGGAGATAGAAAAATACACGAAGTATTGATTGAACTACATATTTTTTTAATTCTTTTTTAATTCTTTTAGTTCTTCATATATTGATAATAGAACGATATTCCGCTACTTTGAGCACAATATAGTAATGTTTAAATAAATAATAAAATTTACGCATTTCGTCTTCATGCGTCGATAAGAAAATGCAAAAAAAGTTAAAGAAAGATGATGCGTAGATGCGAAGTTTAGTCAGCAATAATATTTAAAACCTCTAAAATATATTGTACACATTTATTTGCAAATAAGCTCAATGAAATTAAACTGTAACTGTGTTTTCAATAATGTCTTCGATGTATTGCTCGCCATTATGTCGGATTAACAACTCTAAGTGATCGACCTTAATCACTAAATGGCGGCCGTGATTCAGTGGTATAGCTTTACATATGACGGACATCGCAGGCGCTTATAAGACGTCTATTGTGAAACGTTTCCAATAGCACCGTTTATGTGATAGTGAAATCTGAATATATATATATCGCTGAAATATATATCGCTTATCACTTGAGTCTGACACGATCGTTTTTAAATAGAATCACAATTTTTTATTCTTTACAAAATCAGTCTATAAAGATTATGTGCAAATAAAATAGATAAATAGATAAATGGTTGTACAAACTTATAAAACAGATATTACAAGTATATCTAAATAAATGATATATTTATAAATTGTAATATTTGATCTAAAGTTTAAATAAATAAAAGAGATACTCGTGACTTACAATAAAAGTATTTTTTTTCAATTTTTAAACAAAGCAAAAGTGGATAACAATTTTTCAAAATGTAAAAATCAACACAATGGTTGGTTTCTTTAATTAATCAATAACGTTTAAAGTTAATTAATGTCCAGAGTGGTTTGTACATTTTGTATTTCGCCGTATTTCAACGTTCGATATGTAAATAGAACTTGATGCCTGAAATATCGAAAAAATAATTAAATCCGATCGTTCTGTCGAATTTGCAAATTGTATACTCGTGTAAAATCGAGTGCGCTTGTGTATGCTGATACGAAATGTGGTAGTATATTTTTCTTTTTTCGATTATCGTTATCACTTTTTGTGTGGAAAAATTAATTCCGTGAAATGGAAGTGCAATCAATACGGTTTATCACGAAATAATAGCACAACGACGGTACATATTGGTATTGACGTCAGCTTCACAAAATTTCTCGAGTATCGCGGTCGACTATTTGGGTTAAGAATTCATTTTCAAGGTTCTACAAGCACGAGTATCTTATGGATATGAAATTTTCAGTGTACATTTTAATAACCATATTTCATATTGCATGCTGCGGTCCAAGAAAAATCCGCAGTTAATATTCTGCTAATCCCTGCTGCTTTTAAAGACCATAAGTAAGGTCCGTAAGGTCGTCCGTAAGGTTTAAAAGATTTCGAGTAGATTTGTATTACGTATTTTATCTTCTAATTTTTAAAGAGAGGGTCGTGTTTAATTAATTGAAAATGACGAAACTGTAATGGGACATTATTATCAAATATTAAACGTGGTTCCATTGGGTACTTTTATGGTCTTTGCGAGATATATATGCATTATATGTTGCTATTAGCAACGCGTAGCGATGAACGATGGAGAGCAGTACCTTCGTTATCTCGTCTCGGCTGTGTACATATCAGTAATGCACAGTACTCGTACTAAATATCTTACAAATTCCATACAGATTTTCAGATTAGTTTCGAATAATACCAACACGACCATGATAGTCACAGTACAGTATTAAATAGTGCCACTATGCATAATACACTCCTAAAATGTTTCTACAAATATATTTGTCCGAATATTTTTGTCAGCTACTATATCCTAACCAGGATTTATTAAACAATATATAGATTTAAAAAAGAATATATAACGACATTACTTGTTTAGGCTAGATTGGTTTAACTTGTATAGTTTTAATAACTGTGTAAGATCAAACAAGAACTTATCGTTAGTTTGGCGAGATTTGATTACACGAAGCAACATAATTGCTTTGAAACTCAGGACAGAAAACAATGTCAACCGGTAGACGCGTTTGTCTGGTGAACGTGTAACGCGTGAATAATAGATAGCGACAATCACGCGAACGCTAGTTACAGCTGACTTGGCTTACATTGTAGCATTCAAACTAGAGTATACGAGCCGTAAGCGCTATTGAAAGTTCAAAGGCCGACTAGTGAGCTTCATCCTATCTCATTTTTTAATCAGGCGATGGATCGACGAATCGTATTGATTTCGAGGATTATTATAGTTCTGTGGCAATTTTAAAGCGTGGTTTGTCTAATCTTGTCTCGTTAGCTACAGACTCTTTGGCGAGCAGCCTGAAACTTGATCCAGTTTCGAGAAAATGAAAAATTCGTTTCTTCTCTTTGCTTCCCTGTTCCCTCTTTCCTCCTTTTTCCCTTTTTACATCGCGTTAAGACCCGTTAAATAATATTGACTGCCGTGGACGCTGGCTGAGAAGTGCACTTTATAACTAGCTTTAAAATCGCTGACGTCGATGAGGACAAAGGTAAGTTAGAGGGTCATTTATCTGAGCTGGTGTTATTCGACCTGAACTCTGCAGCTTTTCAGAGCTTCTTTCGTTTTTCTTTTAAGAGCAGAGATGTTAACTGGTCTTTTGTTACGTGTAAGAAGTATGTACTAAAGCTTATTTAGCACCAATTGGTTGCTCAAAGTCGAGATATACATACCTATATTATATTAATACGTTACAGAAGATTACGCGTTAGTTAGCTTATGAGAATTTATAGTGTGTCACAGATCACAAAAGCAGAATGACTACTTTTTCATAAACGATATATGTATATGAATTGAAAGTTTAACTATTACGCCACATACTTCTCTCGATAAACGTCGTCGAGTGCATATTGTTAAAGAATATTAGCCATTTGAATTAAATAGTTTCGAAGATACTAATGCTTCTGTGAAGTTTTTGCAGGCTGTTAATTTTTTATTGAGATACTACAAATTTTGAATAACTTCGATTAGAAATAAAAATCACATTACATTAACGCGTAGAATGTAACGTAACGTAGATAATGTAAATATAAATTATATTACAAGGAAATAATACGGGTAAGTAATGTGAAACATTCTGGTTAAAATTGCATCCTTTGAAGGCTAGGACACACAGTACTTACGAAGTAGATTAAGTACCAAATGGGGTACTTAAGAAAATTCATGTTGTCATTGTTTAATAAACATCTTCAGCTAATAGCTTTCTGCAAAAGCTGGTTTAAGTTATGCTAGCTTATTCCTTATTAATTGCAATTATATTGTTCGTATCTCCTAGAGGATTAACAATCCATTTTTATAATGGATAATAAAAGTAAATTCCTATTAGGTTGTCCCAAGTTTCTTTCGTTTTATAAAGAAATGACAGATGCACAACATATTTTGTTTTATGTTATTCTATATTATTTTACATTAAATTGGAAAAAGGTGGATCACACGTAATTCAATAAAATAATATAAAACGAAAAATGTTGTACATCTATTACTATCTTATAAAACGAAAAAAACTTTTAAAACAACCTAATATTTCTCTACTACGACGCTTTTACAGTGCTAAAATATCTGATAAAAATGTTAAGAAATTCTAATATTGATTTAAGCGTATCGATTTATCTGCTCTTCATATTTAATCAAACAGAAATTGTTAATTATGATTTCCACTTAAAAGCGGATTGCATATTATGAGGATAAATTATCAAATTCATCTCTAATATAGACATTAGAGAATCATTCATAGCCGCAATCCTGTTTACCGCTAACATTCCTGGTACTCAATAATTCATTAGGTGACTGCTTTAGCCGCACAGAATACACCTACAAATAATTAATCGCGATTAATATTCCATCGACTTTTGAAAATCCCTCATGTGATCTATTTCATGCGATGAGAATACGTATAAATTGAGATTGCGATCGACCATCCTCAGTCGGATAAATCGAGTGATTCAAATTATAACACAAAAAAAAGTTAAAACTAGTTATATTATCTTATTCAATTTTTATGTATTATTTGGCGGAAGAAACTTTGGTAATTGGTAAGTAAAGTTCACCTCCTTAATGTTAATGATTTTAATATGTTATTAAGCTCAAAGTTCTAAGGAATTTTCTATATATACATATACATATACATAACTGTATGCGTATATGTATAATATACGTATAACAACCAAAGTTCAGCTCTCAAGTGTACGCAAAACTTTTATGTTCATTTTACGCTCTACCAGTATGTTTCATGAATTTGTTTGCTAACAGTATCGAAATAAATAACAAGCAGAGGACGAGCTATTCATGAATTGTTTTGCCAGCGTGTACGCTCCCAATATTTTCTATTTGAGAAAACATACTTGTTGCTATTGCAACTACAAATATTTTTACAGTCGACGCTTTTGCCGTGAATCATTGGCTAACATGTAAAATCGAGAAAAAACATGGTTTATTGTGATGGAAATGTGGAAAACCGCAAAACCGATATAGAAGGGAAAATAAAGGAAAGGAAGATAGATAAGTAGAAGCTTGGGGTCAAGTTTAATTCACTGAAACCGAGCTGCTTGTATTATCACAAAACAAAATTGCCAGTACGTCATTTCCGTACTCTCGTCCTCGCGAAAATGGTTTCGCTTGTTAAGGAAAAACGAAGAGACAGGGAAGAGAGGAAAAAGCAGACGGAGAGCGCTTTTAAAAAGCTGGCGAACCGTGTGTTACCACAACGAGACACGCGATGCTATTTGTCGCTTTAAATTGTGCCGCAACTCGTTTTTGAGATCTTTGCCAGGGGCGCGTTAAAACATGCTGAAAATATATTTCTGGCTTTTCTGGGGTTTAACTGAAATATGACAAATAACGTTGTAAAACATATGTACTTATGACTTACAGAGTAATTGAGTGTACAAAATATATAGTATACAAAATAGCCAGCGATTTAGGGCTTTAAAAGATCAAAAGGAAAGAAAAGAAAAGAAAAGAAGAAAGATAATATGTTGTGGCAGTCTAAGTCGATCTAAGAAAATAGATAAAGGGAGGGAGGGGCAAAGCTAGTTAATCTGGAAAGAATCCAAGCGTCAATTTCAAGCATTTACAGAGAATCAAGCGGGCTGGTTAAAGTCGTGAGTTGAGCAATTATCCCGCGTTAGGTTCAATCAGGTTAGTCCCACGCGAAATTGATCCAACCATGCGAAAACGAGTGTATTCTGATTTCTGTCGCAGATACTTCTGGCTAGTGCAGTACCTACACGGTGGTTGTTGAAATAGCCGCTTCTCATCTATTTTCCGCAGCACGGACATCATCCTTTGATCCCTTACGACTAACGAAGTTTTCGAAGATGTACGGCAGTTTGAGATTCTACTTGAAAATGATCATGATTGCGGTCTGTGTGCCGTGTGCTCTTCTTTCTGTCCTTCCGTTAAAAACTGGTAAGTTGATACTGATTAATTATGCCATCGAAACCATATATAATGGCTACAAAAATGCCGCTAATATAATATTCCTTCTTTCTTGTATCTTCTTTCTTGTATCTTCTTTCTTGTATATATATCTTGTATATATATCTTTCTTATATATATATATATATATATATATATATATATGACTGATATGAATTTCTTTCGGTCTCGAATGCGTTAAAAGAGAGCGCAAAGAAGTCGAAATTACTTATTGTAATTAGTAAAACGACCTGAGAGGCAGACAGATACAAGAAAGAAGGAATATTATATTAGCGGCATTTTTGTAGCCATTATATAGGGTTTCGATCGCATAATTAATCAGTATCAACTTACCAGTCTTTAACGGAAGGACAAAAAGAAGAGCAGACGACACACAGACCGCAATCATGATCATTTTCAAGTAGAATCTCAAACTGCCGTACATCTTAGAAAACTTCGTTAGTCGTAAGGGATCAAAGGATAATGTCCGCGCTAGGGAAAATAGATGAGAAGCGGCTATTTCAACAACCACCGTGTAGGTACTGCACTAGCCAGAAGTATCTGCGACAGAAATCAGAATACACTCGTTTTCGCATGGTTGGATCAATTTCGCGTGGGACTAACCTGATTGAACCTAACGCGGGATAATTGCTCAACTCACGACTTTAACCAGCCCGCTTGATTCTCTGTAAATGCTTGAAATTGACGCTTGGATTCTTTCCAGATTAACTAGCTTTGCCCCTCCCTCCCTTTATCTATTTTCTTAGATCGACTTAGACTGCCACAATATATTATCTTTCTTCTTTTCTTTCCTTTTCTTTCCTTTTGATCTTTTAAAGCCCTAAATCGCTGGCTATTTTGTATACTATATATTTTGTACACTCAATTACTCTGTAAGTCATAAGTACATATGTTTTACAACGTTATTTGTCATATTTCAGTTAAACCCCAGAAAAGCCAGAAATATATTTTCAGCATGTTTTAACGCGCCCCTGGCAAAGATCTCAAAAACGAGTTGCGGCACAATTTAAAGCGACAAATAGCATCGCGTGTCTCGTTGTGGTAACACACGGTTCGCCAGTTTTTTTTTTTTTTTTTTTTTTTTTTTTTTTTGATATCGGTGACTGCCATATTCTCTTGAGTTTCCAAATCGTAAAGAATCTTTCCCCAGGGATTGGTCAACTGTGTATGTCCCCATGCGACGTAACTTGCTTAAGGAACACGAGCCGGTGATATGCAGGCAACGTATAATTGATTATCATTCGCTCTGAAACGCTGAAGTAATGACCAGTGCAGTGGTCCAGTGGTCATATTGAATGCCGCTGGATATATCAGCATTTGGCAACCTAACCCAGAGAAGCAGGAAATATGAAGCTACCGAATACCAATTAACTTCGTAGTTGCACGGTTCACATTCCATCATTTCTGAATATGCGAGGACAGTCCTCTTATTGTGCTTTTAATTCTTTTATTTGTTTCATTTTCAGCAAATATACTGGTTTTTTTAAATTAAGCTTCTGTTTATACAGAGTTACAGATTATATTAATTTTATATAGAATATATTTAAGAAAGATATTTAATTTTTTGCTAGTTAAGTATTGATCGATTAAGTTACTGTACCTTTGTTCCGATAAATGCGTGCCATTTCCTCGAATCTAATATCATAGCAAATGCCAATACCTATTTTGCAGCCCTTCACATCGAACGTCGTTAGGGAGTTACCAGGACTGAGTGAATCACTCTCTCGAAAAGTAATCTTATTAGGAATGTCGATGTCGAATAGATGTACCTAATAACATAAAAATGTAGTCGCTAATTCTATTGCTGCAACTTTTGTAATTTAATATCAAAGTTACCAACTCCTAAACTTTAATTATTTTTTATTTAATAACTGACAGCGTTTTTATCACTTTCTTTTATTAAAAAATCTTATCATTTAATAATGTTTAAAAAGGAGAAAAAATAAGTATAATAATATTTTAAGTATTTGAAAAATTTATACAACACAAACACATTACAACAAAAATGGGCGTTTCCCGTATCATAACGTATTTTATAAACCGTAAATTATAGAATTGGTTATAGTATACGTATGTACATATGTATATTCCTAAATTATTCCTAGATAGAGTCACTTTCTTCGCCCCAATATTTTCAAATTCAAAGCCATAAAGGAATATATTACTTACCTTTCGGTGTTTTGCTATCAAAGTTCCATCGGGACCCCAAATAGTACAGGTATTGTACAATTTATCGCCCTCTATTTCAGGCATCGTACCACCAACTACATAGATGTTGTTTTCTTTAGCTGCGTTCGATGAAGCAACGCTCGTTTCACCATCAGGAATACTCTCGGCGTATTTTGGAAAGTACTCTGCGTTGCAATATTTCAATTAATGAAATGTCTTTTGTTCCAACCATAAATTAAATTGAAATGTTTGTCAGTTTTTTATTTTTTAAATTATTAAAATAACTAAGTTTTATATTTCGACTTAATTAAATATGCAATTACTTAGCTAATAGTATATATAATAAATTGTTTCTACAGGTTCAAAATGAAAAATGAATATTTAGAAATATTTAATTACGACAATGCTATTTGTGTTAGCATCAGTGGCTTGTTACTCAACGACTTTGCTAGTACTTTTTGAAACATAAAGTTAGTTTTCAATTAACACTTATACTAGAGGCGGAATTATAAATGCAAAATAATTGATAATACTAATTTATAAGTACCTAATTATTAGTATCTTAAAAAATATATTTATACAAAAATCACGATAATCATGAAAATGGGGAAATCCTATATTCTCGAATCAATTCACAATTTATTTTGTATATTAATTAGATTCCGCGCTCATCAGTACGTACTCACTGGCGAGATCGAGAAAATGTATCGGCAATTCCTCGTACGACCAGAGGATCGGAAATATCAAAGGATATTATGGCGCAGCGCGAGTGGAGAAACAGAAACATATGAGCTTAACACCGTAATACTCTTATCATAGAAATAGAAGCAGTCCTCAATTCCCGCCCGCTAACTCCTATCTCCACCGATCCAAATGATCTCCTAGCCCTCACTCCCGGACATTTCCTCATTGGCGATTCATTAATGTGCTTACGTGATCGAGATTTCAGAGACATTCCATCGAACCGACTCTCCAAATGGCAGCATATCCAACAGCTTAAACAACATTTTTGGAACCGCTGGCATAAGGAGTATTTGAACGAGCTAACCAACCGCAATAAATGGAGCAAGGGTGGACACAGCATCCAAAAGGGCACAATCGTCATCCTCAGAGAGGACAACGTTCCCTCCATGCATTGGCCTCTGGGCCGAGTTCATCCAGGCGCCGATGGTGTTGTCACGTAAAATAACAAAATAAAAAAGGAATTTGAGGTAAAAAATAAAAAAAAGAAAACTTTATTTTTTTTCTAACATCAATACACTTTACAATCTACTTCCGAACTCTGGGCGTGACTTTTTAAGACTGACTCTTATGATTTTACTTTCGATCGGATCCGATTACTTTCTTTTGTCATCCCTCAACATCCCCACCGTCCATGCATTTGCTAGGCGTCCGCGACCGTTGCCACGTGCTCTTTCTTCTAGAACCTTCGGTGGAAGGACCGTTGGGATGTTGATGGTTCATTAGGCACTTCAGCGATATACATTGTCGCCGAGTGCTTTATCTCTATCGTCAGTCCGTCGGATTTGAAGTATGCCGGTCGTGACAGTGTCATCCGGACAGCTACAGTTCAGACGGCAAAAAGCATTTTGGATCGGGGCGTCAAAAGGCTTGTCCCACTGCCAATTCAACCCGATCTCGAGAAACCCGAACAACTAGCCACCGAGACGAAATAAGATGGGAACTTCAACCACACCTCGCTAGTTTGATCGGTACCCTCTCAACGGGGGGAGAATGTTACGCCATGCGGCTTACCATAGGTCATATTCTTAACTATCGATCGCGGCACTATAATGTCGCAGACGGACCGTCGCGTCTGCCCGGCAAACAAACATTGTAGTGGCAAGCGCATGATTCATTAAGCAGGGCGACTTCCAGAAACGTCGACTCGTGGTCGTTATTTTACCTCGCGTAAAAGAATGTGGCGTGATCCGAACGTAGTGGGGGTCGCCTTCCAGAAAAAACGAAAAAAATCGAAAGGCGTTCAGAACTTTTCGAGAAGTCGAACCGTCAACACAGGTGGTATGTCGCGCATTACTTATCAACCAAAACGCAGTTACATTTTTTTTGTTCCATTTATATCTTTCTAGTTAATAAGTTGTTGAAATAAACATTAATTTATTTGTGTTAATTCTGTGGAATTTCATTGAACTACCCTTATTATCATAATCGAAATAAGGGGATCGATCAGTTCGTGGCGTCGATTATTTAATCGTAACGGGAACTTACAACTCTCGTTGACGTGCTATCTCGCGATCGCGTCTCTCCGCGAACGGTCGAAACAAAATGATTCACTAAAAACTGTCCTGAATTCCTAAGAATTTATTTACCGAAAAACTGACAAAGTGTTTATTTAAAAAATGAGGTTGAAGGTAGTCCTTTTCTTTCATTTCATTCATTTTCATTTTCTTTCTTAAGTATGGCTAACACAATATCTAATCAATTAAAATTTTATATTTTCACGTGAAAAGTTTCTTTAGATAATTATTATCAACATGATGACTAACTCTTACGGATTAATACGTGTCTGTAGGGCAATCCGGTGGACTGGATCGGCTTTTTACTTCGAAAGTTGAGTAATCGGTGTCGCTTTCTTACGCATCTTTGAACTGTATAAATGTTTTAAAATTGTTTGATCCAGAATGTACCACACCGGACAATCAAGAAGGCAGGTGCCTTGACTACAGAAAATGTAAACCTCTGCAAGAAATATGGCAGATACAGTACCGTACAGCCACCGATTTTTATAGACGATCAGTGTGCAGATACCAGGGCAATGTTACGATCGTTTGCTGTCCGAACGATCCAAACAAAGAGAAGAGAGAAATTTTAATAAAAACTGTGTATAAGTATAAGGCTTTGCGACCACCATACTGTGGTTTTAGCAACGTCTCTCATACCAGGGTGGTCGATGGTAAACCAGCTGAACTTGGTACGTTTTATGTCTTTCTTTCCGATTAATAATAAGCCATTTACTGCAAAGAATGAACTTTAAAGGCATTAAACAGCACATCAATGTACATTTCAATTAGACTAAATAATAATGCTATGATTTTATCGGTAGTAACTTTACTTATTAACTTGAATTATTTCTTTCTTTTACTTCATGTTAGGAAGAGTATCTTTTTGCTTGAAATAAAAAATTGATATAGGAGTAATAATATGGATAGAGATCAAAAACTGTTAGGGCAGAAATTACACGTTTGAACTTTATAGTTCAGTATAGTTCAAATAGAAATTATATAGAATTATTTAATAATTTGTATTCCACTGGAATAAAAATTTAATTTCTGTCTTTATCAAATCTCTATTTCAGAGTATTTGTACGTATGTACTTATCGTCTGCTGTATGATCGAATATCGAATAGGTAATAATCGTTGTTACCCGTTATGTGAGAAAAAATTATGTATATTCACAACTATGACTATTGCATTTTAGGCGCTTGGCCATGGATCGTTGCATTAGGTTTTCGTAATCCCCGAAACCCAGACAAACCACTATGGAAGTGCGGAGGTTCCCTGATATCGGCTAGGCATGTTTTGACCGCAGCACATTGTGCACATATGGATGGAATAGAAAACATACACAATCATAATATTGTCATTCTTAGATTGGTGGAGGAGGTGCCATTTTCGAGTAAGTCCTCAAATATATATATATATATATGCTATTGAGTATTACTGAAGTATCATATCCTGAAATTTCTTACTGTACACATATATTGTGTCATAAAGCGTGTATAATTCTTTCTCATACTTTTGGTCATTCGTTTCCTGCATTTTCATTTATTTTTTTATTTTTCAGGGTACGTATATCCCATTTGTACGAAAGAGCCCCTACGAAAGAGCAACTTCGTCGGCTATAACCCCCTTGTTGCTGGATCGGGAGCATTAAGATATAGTAAGTGATATCAATTTTATAATAAAATTAAATAGTTCCAGTCTTAAATATCTTTCTTATTTTCTTCGTAGGACGACCACGACGTAATGCATTAATGGAAGTACAAATGCCAGTGATTAAGAACGCCGAATGCAAAATAGCTTATTCCAAATTTCCTAATGCACCTGATATCACTGATGGTATAATATGCGCCGAACATGCTCAGGGTGGAGAGGATTCTTGTACGGTAATTAAGTTACAGAGTTACTACAAACTATACGGTATCTGAAGACACGTCGATTCGAATTAACATCAAATCGACGTCTTAAACATTAAAAATAATAGATAAACACAATTTAATAGTTTTGCCCACTTCTCACACCTCGTTATGGTATTTAATCTAATTTCCTTCTAATCTTAGTTTTGCTCAAAATACATATAACATGTACGTTATAAATTGGAGTATTTCAATACACAAATCAATAGAAGATTATTACTGTATATAAGTATAATTTCAATACAATTCGATCGATATATTTCAGTATCTTTGATTAAAAATTTAACGATCCTTTCAGGCTGACCGCGGCGGACCACTGCTGATACAACATGAATTAACCTCGTATTTAATAGGTATTGTGTCTTATGCTTATAAGTGCGGCACAGCTGGGTATCCCAGCGTTTACACTAGGGTCACATCGTACCTTGACTTCATTCTCCAAGCGATGCAATAATATGATATTACTGTTCCATAAATATCATTGTGTAAAAAACGTAAAGTTGGATTTTCTTATTGTGGAGATAAGAAACAGCTCAAATTTACATTGTTTTGTACGTTACAAATTATAGGCTTAAAATGTACGAAATGTAACTTTGAAACGACACTAATTTTTTACGCACGATAAACCTCCACGACTTAGGTATGTAAAGATGATAAACGTATATTAATTCTATAAATTTGGTAATAATAAACCAACTTTCTGAGAAGTTCTGTAAATTTCGTTTCTGTTGTATCAAGAGAATAATGGAATATTCCACTTAGATCGTATACTTCTTGTACGTACGTACAAAATTTTCCGGCTAATCTAAAACACTTCATAAGATAGAGAGCTTCTGGAAATTCGGACACAGAGAGTGCATAAAATACAAGATAAGTCTCGTGCCTTTCAAAATTATTTTTTATTCGCTAAAAACGTCCTGTGTACTCATGCAATCACATGCAACCTCGAAACTTCACTTATTTTTTATCACTTTCCAATTCAATACACAGTTTCAGCATTTTTGACTATATGTAAGAGAAATTTCCATTCAGCCAAAGGTGTACTTACAGATTATAGATTCCTATACGACTCTCAGTAAAAATTTATCCGCACTCCAGATAGTTAAAACTTCTGTCGACCGTATTGATCCATCTGCACTCTTCGTATGACGTCAATATCTGTTCAGTGCTGCTGCGCAGGTTTCTTTGTGTTACGTCAATTCGTTTGTGACCGTTGCGCGAGTAATGGCGCTTTGCAATGGTGATTTGCAGGAAAACAGTGCAGGATGCTGTGATTCGTTTCTTGTGGTCGGAGGTTATGTTTGATGCCTATATTTATCAAAGATTTAATGCACATTATGGAGAAAGTGTTTTGTCACGAAGTGTGTTTGAATGGGCACAAAAGTTCAAAGAAGATCGCACGAGTGTTATGAAAAAACAGCTGGACGCCCGTCCACATCCACGATGACAACATTGAACGTGCTCATGAACTTATGCTCTATGGAATAGACGAGTGACACTGGATAATGTGGCAAATCATTTGCAAATCAGCCACGGCTCTGCTTATGCAATAGTGCACGACAGATTTGGATTTTAAAAAGTTTGTGCGAGATGGATGCCGAAAAAGCTGATGAAAAGGTGAAGACGACGATGCATTCGTGGTTCGCAGCTCAGCCCAAAACATTTTTTAATGAGAAAATATAAAGGTCCTTCGGCAAATGGACAAAGTGTATACAGAAATCGAGTGATTATGTCAAAAAATGATGTATGTCTTTTTTGACAATTGCTTAAAATAAATTCTACACCGACAGAGCGGGTAACTTTTTACTCACCCTCGTAAGACACTTAAATTTCCAATCTATTATGATGAATAAAAGAGCTTACACTATTAAATCTAATTGTATTTTGTTGCATGAGAGTACACGTGTATGTGATGTACATTACCTTTATATCCCCTTGAACGCTTCAATATTGCGCATATATACTATATTTTGTACAGCTTCTATAAAATTTCGTATGTTTGTTTAGGCTGTTAATCTAGAGGCTGGAGTACAAAGAAGTGGCACAATGATGTGGGCTGATGACATTTATAATTATCAAGGAATCACCCCTACATTCGCTCAGGTATATATCGTTGACTATAACGTATTTAACATATATGATTGTTAGAATATTAATAATTAATTTTTAATTCTATCAGAATTTTAATGAAACTGTCCCTTGGGAAGGAAGAACTGATACCTTGATATCACGGTTTGTACATCCTATATATACGACAAATTTTAGAACATTATATAACGAAGAACCAGATCGTCGTGGCCATGTGATGTGAATAAAAGGACTTGAATTTGATGATATTTTTATAATGTTAGATAACATAACTAAGTATCTTCACAGTAAGATAGGATGACATGGTTTACATGATCTTAATGTTGTTCACTCGAGTGATGATATTATAAGGAAAAGCGTAATATCACAGGTAGGATGATTCATAATTTAGAACTACTAACTCATGTATGTATTAAAAATTAAAGAAATATATTAAATTTTATAGGATATTTATGTTTAGTAACCAGTAATTCAGAGATTGGTATTCATGGTTACTATAACGAGGCTGTAGAAACGCACCCTTTCTTCTTTGCAAATGGTCCTGTATTTATGTCTAAGCCGAAACTGGAACCTCTGAATAATTTAGATTTATTCTTGTTATTTTCTAAAATACTTATCTACAGTATACCATAAGGAATGATACCGTATCGCACCTAATCAAGTGCCTTAAGAAACATCAACAGGATATCACAGTAAGTAATCCCTTATCGACAGATATGTAAGTAAAAGTTATGTGTCATTGTTATACACAATTATGTGTTAGTGTTATACACAGTTATTTATCATTTTCTATTAATTCAGTTGTAGCCACTACAATATCTATGACACTGGTAGTAATTATAAGAACAATAATGATGTTCTATAAGAGGAAATGATGATTAGGAACAAAAACTTACAGGTAAGTCAAAGTATATGTTATTTGCCATTTGAAAAGAAAGTTACTAACTTGGAATTTTTTGATAAATAATAATTGTGCAAAATATATTGGATTTCAAATTTGTCAAAAATTGAAATTTAAGAAGCATTGTAATAATATAACATTAATATTTTGATTTTTCAGGAGATATCATGCGGTGGATGGATAATATGTAAAAAATATTATATAAGAAGTAGCATCATGACAAAGAATATATAAAGACAGTTTCATTTTTTATAAATAAAAATTTGTTGTTCCAGATTTTGAAATACAGTGAAACGTTTAATTAGTATCTTAATATCTTTAAATAATTATTATTTTAGAATCAATTGTAATTGTATCATACGTACTTTTGAATTCGTGCAAGAACATATGTAATTTTGAAGTAGTTATTATTAGGAAACTGTTAGACGCGAACAGTATGCGAAAAGTTAGTATGCAGTGTAATAATTATCAATCAAAACACAAGAATTAAATTCTTGAGGAAAAAATTTCCGGAATTTCTTATTTACATGATTATAAAGAAATCCATAATAAAAAGGAGCTGTTTTCTAATACTTCTCTTCCTTGTAATGCCTACGTTAATAATAACGAGGTTCGACTTTTTGTTTTTAGAGGGATACTGGAAAATTTGAAAGTACAGTACCATTGGGAAGAAAATCACGATATTGAAAACGATATTTGCAAGTAAATTTCCAAAAAATCTGTTTTCAAATTTTCGCTTTCTATTTCACATTAAAAGAAAGGGAGGGCTGCCTTCTTTTTCTGCAAGACAAAACAAACATTCTGAATCTCGTATCAATGAATGATGTCAATAAGTTATTTTTCTTTTCAGATTGAACAATATTCCAGATTTATTCATAATTTCATACTACGCGAAGAATAGACTTTCATAGGTATATAAAGGAAATATTAAGTATAGGAAAACTCTTTTTCGTTGTAGGTGACATATGCTTCACGGTTGAACACATGTATTTTTGAACACATATAAATGAAAAAGTACTCTTATGGAGAAAAAGAATTGATACCTTCGATTGACATTAGATAATGTATATAAACTTATGAACAATCACTATCACTATCAGTTTGTATTTTAGGTGCACACGCAGATTTGTTGGAGTTCTTATAAAATGTACTTCCTGTACGAACGTTTTATTCTTCCAAATTTTACGATACTATGTCTCATATGATAACTATATGGATTAAACGTAATATAAATGATCCGAAAATAGACTCGAACGACATTAATTGTCTTTCTATTTATACCAATATCGAAAATACAAGTAAAGCTGGAGCAATAGTATGCAAGAATGGACTATTTATTATTTTAAACCAAATCATAGCATATTCAGAATGCACAATATTATCATGAAATGTAAATGAATCAGTTGTAAACGAACGATTTTACTGTAAAATCATTGCCACCTTTTTTTCATCTGAAATATAGCAGCAATGAGTACATTCTTTTAATATATAATAAAACGAGATATCTTTATAAAGTTACATATGTCATCACTGGTAACTGTTATCTCGTATGACGCCAAATATACCGTTAGTATGGAATGATATTTTTATGAAGATATACTTTAATGATAGATTTTATGAATGAAACGTTATATAAGAAAAATTATCTCTTGTTATTCTATGAAGTGTAGTAGCTAATGAAGATTAATTTTACGAAGTATTAGGGCAAAAGAGAATTAAAAAATTAAAAAGATCTAAATAAGATTGTTCGTGTGGCTTAATTATCTCAATTCTGGTACACCACTTGTTACATTCTAACTACTTAGCGCTAAACAATAACTTGCAAATATTAAAGATATTAACACCTTAATATTAACACCTAAAGGTTTTCAGGAAATTTTATAATATTTGATTATTGTATATCTAGTCATTGATTGATAAAATTTCTTGTATAAGCATAGATCGAGGTTGACGTCATACGCAGATTGCATTACAGGTATCGTTTTAATTTATTTTATGGCTAGAATCATTTGAATATTATACGAATAATTATTTCCATTCGAACGATTAATAAATCACGTACCTATAAAAGATATATTATGAAAAAGACGTGACGAAACAAAAAAATATTGGAAATTCCGTTGTCATTAGATCAATTATTTTTGCAATGATTTTTATTTCCATGTAATTACATATGAAATGGGTAATTCATTAACATCTCCTCGAATCGAATATAATTCGTTACACTTCACAACGATTCAAATAATGGACGGGAAATATATAATAACTTTCCTGTCCTTGCGTTAAAATAGTACTGTACAAATCAGATGATACAGGAAATATCCAAAAAACCCAATTACATCCACATTGCATGACAGCACACTTGCAATGGATTTTTGTGATTTCAATGTCACAGACAATGACACAACTAATCAGAACACGTTCGAGGCTATAGACATTGAAATTACCGCGTGTTTAATACGTTTAAAGCATAAATCTAAATTTCACGCGATTATTTCTTTGTACATTGTGAAACTCTTAAATTATCTTAATCGAATAAATAATCCTAATGTAATAAAACATCTTGAAATAGACCTAGATATCTGAAACAGAAACTCGAAGGATAAGAAATCCTAAAAGGTACTAATCCTAAAATAACAAACTCCTAAATAATAAACAAGTGATAAAACCTGTTATAAATAATAAACCTTACCTGGAATAATCAAATCCTAACTAATCGAAAATAAAATAAGGCAAGCAATTCTTAATCTTTCAAGTAATTTTTCCGAAAACACAGAAAGATAGAGAAATTAAAAAGACGCAGCACAAATTGCAGCACAATGAAAGTTTCGGAGCGATGAATACGATCGTATTAAACTAAATAATTTTCAAAAGTGAAATTACACTGAAACGTATATCGATGATATTTGTCATTTCTACGATCTGTTTCGCTTGATCGTGCTTCTTTTCTGATGTAAATTCAATTTATAATACGAACTAAGTTTCCTTTATTATTATTAGTCCTGCGTCTTTTTAATTCGTCACTTCTTTTATTTCAGAACAATGACGGGCTCCAAGATGCTGTTCGGATGTTTGGCGTTAATTGCTTTTCTGCATCCATTAGTTCACGTTTGTACTTCGAGTAGTACAGCTCAAGGTTTGTACTTCGAGTTGTCTTTTTCCATGCACTTCAAATTCCAATACGATCTGGTCACGTGGCCTTCGTACAATTTCGAAATTTTACCTGTTTGGTAATCGTCAATGAAAAAAGAAGTTATGCGTGACCTCAACACATTGAAACAATTTTTATGATTTTTTATTTGCCGGTTGGTCAGCAAGTTAATGGAAAAATTTCACTTAACTATTCGCGTTAATTTCTTCGGTTTAACTTTTGGGAAATGCTTCGTTAGCTTCGGGAATATTCCAACGATTCGTTTTACGTACAAAATAAGCATGATAAATATTACATCACGGTAATGAAAACTATTGGCGTAATACCTAAGATAAAGATGCAGAGACAGTCTTAGAATTTCTAATGACACCTTTATAGATTTCTCGTTTAAAATCGCTACTACATTTGAATCACTTTTACCTAACGGTGTTACATAGTCTTATTGGAAATTTGTCAAATTCCTTAAAATGATCACTGAAAATTTTCCTAAATTTCCAAGAATTTATTTATCACGAGGTAAAGAAAATGTGTATTAGAAAGATGAGATCGAAGGTTTACCATTTTTTCAATTATGGCGAACGCAATATGTAATCAATGAAAATTTTATATTTTCACGTTGAAAGTTTCTTCAGATAATTATTATCCAGATGATGACTAACTCTTACGAATTAATGCGTGTCTGTAGGATAATCCGGTAGACTTGATCCGCTTTTTATATCGAAAGTTGAGCAATCGGTGACGCGTTCTTATACACCGAACCGCGAAAAGCAAAATTTCATATGATCTCACCAATTTCGGATGTCAGTCAAATCAGTCAAATCAGTCAAATAATAAGTTCGCGTTAATATACACGTTCGATTTTTGAAAAGCTTGTTCAATTTAATAAGAGTCTTGGTAACAGGCTTATGTTTTTAGACCTAATTGGTTGTTTTCATTTACAAGTACCTCGTGTTAAAGTACTCATAAAATGACATTAAAATCAGAAAACTAATAACTGAAAGATTATCATTTTTCCTCTGTGGTAGTTTACATATAACATAATGCAACTAACATGTCACGATTAATGCAAAATAAATAAATTACTAATATAGACATTTTTTTAGTAATTTGTATAATCGTGAAACGAATTGGACTTTCTAAAGGCAAATATCAAAGGAAACATGGAATTGATGCCAAATCTATCACAAATATTATTTATACTACTTATTTGCGCAGTTTGAAGCGAATCAAATTGATGAAGGTTTCTTTGTTACATGTTAATTTACATTTTAAAAAACATAACAGGCACGCTAATTAGTTTGCTTAAGATACTTTCGAGATACCAAGTTAGACGCGTTTCCATGAAATCATATCAATTTTACGATGATATTTTTCTATCAAGCATGCAATTATAACCGTATCGTTGATTAGTGCATACAATTATCCATGTACATTCGTCTTTCCGAGTACCGCGCTTCAATATTGCTAATTTCAAATTCGTACATTAATGTTCGTAAATGCTTGAAAATGCTATATAACTGTATCAGCTTCTGTTAAAAGCATTTTATAGTAAAATCTCTATAAATTTGTAATATTTTTTAGACAATTTGAATTCATTATATTATACATCGTACATTCTAGTCATTTCTAATTAAGTTACTTTTGCGATGTTTAATTATATTTTATGTATATTCTTATAACTCTCTATGTTACGGCGCGTACGATGGTCCGTGCGCCGTCTGAAGCTTTATACTATATACTGATCTACTACATACTATATACTATAAACTGAATCCTTTGACGTAATCTTAATAGCTTGAAGGAATCTCTAACCCTGTAAGTGTTTTCGGTTTATGGATGGTCCTTAGAACAATACTTAGGTTTATTGCGCACTCTTACAAATAACGGAGAAAGCGGGTAGTTATTTTTCCAATAAACAATGTCACCCACGAGCCACGTTGGTAGGAGGCTTCCTCCTCCTATCTTCGTTCATTAACGTTGGCTATAATCAATGGGCACCCTCACTTTCCTAACGAAAAGTGTGAACAACGAATCCGCGTTCTTTGTTCAGAAAGCACACCCACACTGAGATTTCCTCTCGTGGCGGCACACGAGAACGCAAATCCCACCACTCGAAACCAACTAGTGTCGGACGACGGCAGCGCAGTGGTTAGCGCCATAGAGTACAAACGTTCGGATCCCGGGTTCAAATCCCGGCGCCTCGTACTTTTCCAAAGTCCGATGTTTCTTCCACGACATCTAAATAAGAAGGAAATACAGCAGTACTACACCCCGGCAAGCGACATCTACAGCCAGCAGCCTACAATTATCACGGATATATGAAGGAAGACGGAGAAAAAGAAGAAAAAAAGTGTGTTTCGTCCAGAGCCTGCTAGTGGACTCATCAGTAAGGCTTACCTAGCAGGCTCATACCTTAGACACAATGGAAGGAGGGGGAAACAAAGCTATGTACATGGCAGAGACATTGAAGACGGATTCCTCCCTCCCACGGCCGGACACTGTATCCAAGGCCGGTCGGATCTCCTACCCTCTCTTGCGACGTATCCCAGTGGAGCGGCCCCACTCTTAATCTAGTTTGGTGGGAAAGGTTCGCGTACACACCGTGTGTAAGAACTATTAAAAACCACATAGTGTATCGCGACTACCTTTCTACTACTTAACCCAAGTCCTATATTATCAGTCTTAGGTCCGAGGCGGCTCCTGTCACGTAAAGTTGGTACTTGGGTGGTAGTAAGAAGGCTGAGTCGTAACCCAACTACTTATTTTCCTTTATAAAATTTTATTATAAACACTTACAAAATAACACCGAACCGGAGAATAGGGGTTGTATGAGTACAGCAACTAGAAGAGGAACAAGAACTGCCCGAGCTGGGTGAAGTCTCGGTTTATATACGTTTTGGTTTTAGGATGTTGAGGGGCTAAGTGTAGGTTATGATGTAGAAAAGTGTCCGAAGGTCGGGGGTCCATATCCTATCTCTGATGTGGACGGAGGTGCGTCACAGCCTTGGTGTATTCTATGATAATAAGGTGGTGATGTGTCCAAAAGTGTCCGAAGGTCGGGTGTCGATGTATTATCACTGATGTAGGTTGAGATGTGATTGATGTCACATACCCCCCTCTTTAGATTGATTTTGGTCCTCCAAAATCTTGGTGTTTCCTCAGTATGGAGCGATGGAATTGGACTCTGACTGGTTCGACTTGTACTTGTTCTTCTTCGTCGTGGTATATGCTTTTGCTATTTCAACCTGTGAAGGTTGTTGGCTGGTTAAATTTCGACTACGATTAATAGGGATAGTTTGCTAAGTTTGACGAAATGCCGCAGTATCACGTGTTGAATCTTTTGTAGACTTTCTAACAGCCTGTGATATAGAATGAGTTAGTGGTCTTTGAGTAATGGTTTTATACTATCTTGTTGTTTCTTTATAGTTTGATTGTTATCCAGTTGTTCCTTTGATACTTGCATTTCTTTGTTTTGTTTAGCAACTTCTAAAGCCTTTTCAGCATCTACAACTGGTTCTTTTTCCATGCATGTAATTTCTTCTTCAACCAGTACAACTGTGCTTTCCTCTATAGTTCGTGTTTTTGTGTCATTTAGTAAACTTTTCAATTCAATTTCCACAGTATCTGGAGCTTTAGATACCGACTGACTGTCATCTTCTGCATTTTCAATGCCCCAATCATCAAAGATATCCTGAATGACACTTCTTTTGTTAGTTATGCGCACTTTATCTGCTTCACTTATAGATTTATTCCTTCCTTCTGTATTAGCAACATGTATAAGTACGACAATTTTATTATGAATAATTTTCTTTTCTACATTAATTTTATGTGAACTATCAAAAGATCAATCTTGCCATTTCCATTTGTTGTTTCTTGTTATTCTTTTCTTTAATATCAATGTCATCTGCAGTTTCTAGATCACTAATTACTCCTGAGGTAATAGGAGTTATAGAATCGTTTCTTGTCTTTGTATGATTTAATATGTCATAATTGTATTTCTGGCTACAATTTTCAGAAACTTCTTGAGCCACAATTTCTGTTGAAATTACTTCTATAATTGTTCCATCACTTTCTCGTGCTTAACCTATCGAATTAAATTCTTCATTTACAATTTCAGCGTTCTTCATTCCTTTTTGTTCTGCAGAAACATTTTTTTTTCTTCATTGGAATTTACAACAGTATCCTTTTCATGTACAGTTAAAACAATATTTTTTTCCGTACTTTCATTCATATCATTAATATATAGTAGTTTCTACAGTCAGTACCATTACTTCTGAACTACTATCAACTAGTTTAGACAAATCTGTGTCTGTATCCGTGAGATGCAATGTTTGGGCTTTATCATCAAAAGTTTCACCAAGTGTTTTAATTAATGCTTGACACTGAGCATTAGTAACACTAACTGTATCTATATTTAACACTGTACAAACGTTGTGTTTCTCAATGTTTTGTTCACCCTCATTTGTATTAAATATTTCAACATCGTTCGTACTTTCTTTATCTAAAGATGTGTCACCTGCATATCTTGAATGATCTCCAATCTCAGTTGTATTCTCTGCTTGCTCTTCTTGAAATTTCTCATCTTTTTTTTTTTTTTTTATATTGATCATCAATTTGTGGGTCCTTATTTATTATTTCTTGTTCTACTTCATTAATCGCAGCGTTCTTTATGCTCTCTGTCTCACTACTTTCCTTACTTTAAAAATTTTTTTTTGTTTTTATTTAAATCTGTTACATCACATTTATTTACTACTAAACCATCTTGAATTGTATTATCTGTACATTCCTGTGACTTATTTTTTTTTTTTTTTTGATTTTCTGGAATATCATGCACATTCATTATAATATCAGTCGTTGATTCTGATATTAATGAAGAAGATACATCTACTTTTATCGATGATTCTACTTTATTAATGTCACTGTGCACTTCATGTAGTTGTTCCATAGTAAAACATCAAGATTGTTACAATTACTTAAGAAGTCATGGATTGTTATTTAAATATTTACTGCACTTTTCCATCAATGTAACCCTTTATGGCAGTTTGACATTCTACAGAACACCAATGCTGTATCAGTTTATATTTTTCTTCATCATGAAGTTTTATTATATCACCTAATTCTTCCTGATGTTTTTTTTCTTTTTTTTCAATTTTCAAATAAGAGTGTGTTTTCTATGTGAATCTTTTAATTCTTGGTTCGCCTCTAGTAAGCGATTATTAACATCTTTGGAAAGTTTTTGGACGTTTTCCAGTTCTTTTCTAAGAAAATTATTTTGTTCGTTCATATCTTTTACTTTACTAAAATCCAGTTTCAATTTATTAGTTTCTTCTTCATATTTATATCCAAAATCACCCACTTTTTCATATTCACCCTTTAGTTCGTCTAGTTCACATTGAAGGGCAGATTATTTGTCCTTGTGGTTCAAGAACTACATTTTATCTCTTTTGCATCTTTAGCTCCAGCTTCACGTTCCTCCATTGAATTACTAACACATGAATTAAGTTTGGCCTTTTTTTTTTGTTCCAGCAAGTCAACTTCATATTTGTGACTTATGTTATTTCTTCTAATTTTATTGTTAGTTCTTCAATTTGTATTCCAAAAGATTGAACTCTTTTTACGTGCGTGTGTGTGTTTTTTTTTTGTAACTCGTCGAATTGCAATTCTAATTTTTGCACTTCCTCCTTCATGTCCTCTATATGCTTCTCGAACTCTTGTGTCGTCCTGTCTTTGTCGGAACATTCTACTTGAAAATCAGCGAGTTGATGCTCGGGATCGTAATTCAATTTTTGGTCGTTAGCAGTAATAAGCTCGCGTAACTTCACTTTTGAACTTGATCTTGTTTGGTCTTGATTGTGTTTTCGTGGTGCTTGTGGTGTTCTAAAAGTAATCGTCACGTTGCTTGCATTTTTAGTGCACATTGATACACTGCACTCTGCACAGGCAATGCTTTTGTTGTCATGAAATCTCTCTAACTTTTCAGTAACAAAACCTTTTATTTTATTATTTAATTTTGGATCATGCGCCCCTGGTGGAGATACATTATGTGTTCTCTTTACCTTTATTATGCACACGTTTTCCTTTTGCTCTCAATTTTTCGATCATCTTGTGCTGTTCTATATATTGTGTTCTTATGTTCTTCGCATATAAATCCTGTCGATTGACTTTATCTTTCAGTTGAGGTACATGTTTAATTCTTTACCTGTGATTATGATGAACAACCTCAGCGTATTTCCTTTCTCTCTCTCTTTTTTTTTTTTTTTTTTTTTTTATGGATTTCTTGATAATCTTTTAGAAGTTGCTCGTTATATTTGGAAAGCTTTCTCACTTCGTCTTCAGCTGTTTCCTAACGGGATTTTTCTTCTTCAAGTTTTTCTGTAATCATTTTTTCTAAACTTCTCCATTTATTCTGTTCTTCTTCGAGTAATTCATTACTTTTCGGTATCTGGCTATCTTTTCCTTTAAAACATTTAATTTTATCAGAGAGTTCTCCTATTTTCAAACTTGCTTCATTTAAGGTAACTTTATGAATTTCCGATTGATGCTTTAACATTTGATGTAAGTCTTCTATTGCTGTTTCACGTTCTTTCAACTGTTCATTAAATTCGTTGTTTAGCATATCCACTCGAGAAATTTCGAGTTCTTGAGCATCGTTTCTTCTTTTAGAAATTTGGCTTATTTTCTCTCGCCTGCTGCTACATGTTGCTGTCATTTTATCAACTTCTTTCTTCTTTTTTTTTCTTTTTTTTTTTTTTTTGAACTTAAAATCTTGATTTAAGGTTTGTGTTTCACTATATGATTTATTATTATTAACTAGTTCAACATTATTTTCAGTAGATTTTTTTTCGCGTGATTTTTATACTTATTTAAATAGTTTAACATGAGCAAATGCATCGTACGTCAGATATACCATTTTTAATAAATTGTCGCCTTTACAACTCGAGTTACCTCTGAACGAGTCGCATGATTGATCAATAAGCCATGAGTAATTATGCAAATTCAGTTTTTTTTTCATCTATTTATTTGAATATTATAACAAAGACTTTACATTGAATATCTTATTAAAATTGTAAGTTTTTCATAAACGCTTCAAAAGCCACAGTCTATTGATCAACTCCTCTATCCTTTCTCTTTCTCCTCACTAAAATAGATAAATTCCTAATGTAGTTTGTGGATAATATTTTTTTTTTTTTTTCTAAAGCAAATCACATTTATCATCTGATATATTTTTTGAAATAATTTCTGTCTGTACATTTTCTTCTTTTCCCTTACTCCTCTTTCTCTTTCTAATGAATTCTTTTTATTCCGTAAAATAGTTTTTGTATATTCAATTTTGTTAAGTGCAATCCTTATTTCTGATAACTTACTTTTATTAGATAATTCTTGTGAATCTTCTACTACATCTTCCATATCATTTCGAGTGCGGCTTCTACCTTCAGTAAATTTAATATCTTGAACCGTATCATTAATTTCAATAGCTCTTTCGGTATCAAGTAAATCGCACTTATTATTGAATATACCTTTTGAATTGACTTCTGTCTCTGTAGTTTCTTCTTTTGTATCTTCTTCGAGTTTTCTTTGTTCTTCTAATCCACCCTTCTCATTTTGTAGGATCTTCCTTGTATCTTCATCTTTTTTAACTTCGACTTTATCCGATCTCCTAGGTCTGCCTCTATGTTTCGCTTCATCAGTTGCTATTACACCCGTTACTGCATTATCATTTTCTACAGATTTATACCTATCGCTATCACTAGCTGTGTTCGTTAAAAGAACTTCCCTTCGTTGACGAGTATCAGTTGTTTCGTTTTCACTATCTGAAATTGATTTTTGTTTAACACCTCTTTTTTCTTCTTTGGCAAATTTATTTTCTACATTTTCCGATGCCTTTTGTTTATTAATTATTTCACACTTGTCTTCGATTAATTTCGTCTTTAAAGCGCTTCGCAAAATTTTATTTGTGTTTGATTGTCTGGTTTGATTATAAACAATTTCTTCAAATTTTGGCGAAGTAGCAGGCTTTGCAGCGACATTATAACGACTGCTCCGTTTACTACTATCTAACATAGATGGAGATGGATTCTTGTCATCTTTATTCTCTAAAGACTTCTCTTGTGTATTAGCATCTAAATTTCTCGACATAAGATCTGCTGAAGTTTTTGATTCTGTAGTGTCACACGCATTTTTCGCTGTCATCATTTGGTCTTCTTCTATAAGCAAATGTTCATTATTGTAAGCATTATCTCTTGCTTTTTGTATGGATTCTAATGATATATTTTGTTCAACGTTGTCTATTGATTTTGTATCATTTTCAGCAGTTGATTTACTAACTGCTTCTAATTCCTTCGTTTCAATTTGGTTTTCTTTATTTGTATCGCCGTCCAAAATATTTCTCATTGAAATATTATCCTTCTTGTTATGATCTTTTTCTGCTTCTCCTAAACTTTTACTTTTTTTGTCAAACCATTCTTGTAAATTTTGAGTATCTTGTGACGAAGATGGTGACAAATCATTATACAATACTGCAATATCTTCTTTCCTTCGTTTCACAGACTCTTTCTGGTATTCTGTTGAGCTATTGACATCAAACATTAAGTCTGTTTTAATGAAAATATAATCCTGTGAAGCGGTGTCAATTGATACTTTCTTTTCATAAGAATTTTCTACATTAGACTGCAATTCTTTTGAAAATTCTTTCAAAACCATTTCTTCATTTCCTACAGTAACGTCTGTTTTCTCCAAGCTTTTGTTCAAATTATTAGAAACTAAACTACCCTGATAACTCCGACTAGTCGCTG
Source organism: Bombus huntii (assembly GCF_024542735.1). Lineage (NCBI taxonomy): Eukaryota > Metazoa > Arthropoda > Insecta > Hymenoptera > Apidae > Bombus > Bombus huntii. The sequence goes on along the minus strand of NW_026099332.1, from coordinate 70,258 downwards.
CTTTAATAGTCTCCTTTAACAGTTTTCTTAACTTGATTTCGTTCTACTTCTGCATAGCGTCTAGTATGGCCCGAATACTTGGATCCACACCAGTAGCCATAGGGCTAACAGAAGATGTGTCTTCTGATTTTTTGCTCATAGTGGTTATTGTACTGTTGTTGGAGTCTGTACTAGCGAAGCTACTGCGACGAGTACGATAATATTTAAAAGAATCCAGTTCTTTACCTGAATATTCTTCTTTTCGTGACCAGTTTCAGTTTTGGTGATGACCGTAGTCCGCTTTTCGTAGAAGTCGTTTTCACGTAAAGTGAGCTGATCTGCAGAAGTCCGCTGATCCCTCAATCGTCAATGATGCACGTATGCCGAAATGCGTAATTTCGTTTTCTTGAAGTTGATGGATCCTGGCACGGATCGCCAAAATGTCACGTAAAGTTGGTACTTGGGTTGCGAGAGAAAAGAAAGCTGAGTCGTAGCCCAACTATTAATTTTCTTTTATCGAACTTTATTATGACTTTGGCACTTACAGTAGAATAACGTTGAACAGAGAAAGGGGTGTTGTACAAGAACAGCAACTAGAACGAGAACTCCCCGGGCTGGGTGAAGTCTCGGCTTATATACACCCTGGCTTGGGGATGTTGGGGGGTTTGGTGTGGATTCCAAGGAGTCCGAAAGTCGGGGTTGGGGCCTTATCTCTGATGGGGACTAAGATGCGTCGCGGCGTTGGCGTCCGACAGTCGGGAGTCGATGTCTTTTCTCTGAGAGGTAATTGGTGTCACAGGGTCAACGGGACGAACTCTCCATCTAACAAAGGCATTAAGTAATCCTATAGCTCTCCTTAAAAGAAAGATTTGTAGCGGCACATGGCAGTAAACATTCCAACGGTTTCTGTCCCGTAGCTCGCCACACGCAGATCCTATTCTCCGGGCAGGATGTTTACCAGATGTCGACGCGTCTCCACAGTACGCGATCGGCTAGCCCGAGGACCGTCATAAACACTAATATCTAGTTACCTAAAATCCTTCAACAGATACACAGTCTTTGTCCCAGTTACGGGAAGACAGGAGAGACCTATTTTTCCACAAACGACGTCTCCCACTAGCAACCCTCCCTCAAGGGCGGCTAGCATCCTTTTCTAACTACCGATATGGAGATTGGCCAATTAGCAGCAACGTCAATTTCCCTTACTTTCCGAACGTAGGATGTCCCCGACGAATCCGATGATTTCGTGTCCTTAGACATACCCCTTCATATTTTTCCTCTGGGGTATCACCGGGTCGGAAAGTCTCTCTCTCTCTTGCGGTCTCATCGACAAAAAAGGATTAACTCCTTACGGTCAGCGAATATTAACACAGAATCCGACTTAGATTTTTTGCGAGTGCGTACGACTACCGTCCCGTTGTCCGCGGATTCGTTATTGAACCTAGGATCATTGTCATTAGTCTCTCGAATATCTAATAACCACGGTTACTTGTCCGGTTCTATGGTAATCGTATTTGCACTAGTCAATGTCTTCTCTATTGCATAACGACAACGTGTAACCCAAACGAAGATTCGTTTCACGCCCCTAACCCTAATTCTAATGTAAACCCGACGTATATATATATATAAATAAATAAGTAATTATAAATTAATATTACCTATTATTAATAATAATTTAATTATATATCTCAAGATAATAAAATATTTATAATTTATATTAATTTTTATATATAAATAATTAATTATATATAATACATTTTTTTCAATTTAAAGTTAAAATATTTATATTTATATTTTAATTTTTTTATAAAATTAAATGTATGTATAAAGATTTTAAAATTAATATATTTAAAATTAATAATTATATATTAATATATACTTATATACAAGATAATTCAATTTTTATCAATTTTATTAAAAAATTTTATTTTATTACGTTAAATATTTATAAATTATTTTAATTTAATTATCTAATTAAATTATTATTAATTAATTATAATAGCAATATTTATAATAGTATTGTTAATTTTTTATTTTTATATTTTAAAATATATATATAATGTACGTATCCATTATGTATTTCCAATGTACGTACAGCAGATACTCACAGGAAAAACCAACGAGACTAATAATAAAATCAATGAATTAGAAAAAAAGAGCTATAGACAAATATCTTATAATATACCGTGGCATAATCTGCAATTTATTATAAAATAATTGATCCGAGCAGTATCAATTATAAAAGAAGATGGCTGAATATGATAGACACTGTCGAATACTAATCAAATATAATCATTTAGTTAATCTTTAAGATTTAAGTTAAGATACATCTTTGAGGAATCAATAAGTGTTTCGCTAATAGCCTAATAGATCTCTTGATAGATCAAACGAAGAAATACCTAACCGCGATTACTGCCAATTGGTACATATTATTCGATACATAATTAATATTTGTATCACGTACAGCGATGCAAGTGGTATTGAAGAAAATAGCCATTTTATGTTACAACTATAACGAGTAAATTTACTCGTTTACCTTGAGAGGAATTAAAAAGGTACCTGACTTTTAAATAAGCATTAAATAAGAAATTTAAATATCGCAGACGGTGATGTAGGTGTTATTCAAGAAAAGAGAACATTTTATTTTGTAATTAGCACGAGTAAATGAACGAATATCGATAATATAATATAATGATTAATATGAATTTTATCTGGCTGATTATTTAAATACCATAACATATTTCACAGTAACGTCATCGACTGCCGTTAGGCTCTTTTCCCTTTTTGTTCAAACTAATTGATAGTCGAAAACTAGTATCAAGGAGGTGTGAATTTAGTCTTAGTTTGTAGAAACTATTAAAATGATAAAAATGGATACCGTATTAAATCGTCGAAGGCGCCAATTTACGATAAAAATTAAGAAATTGTTCAATTTGATTTTGTTATAATGGAAAACCCGTCCTTTGCTATGTCAAGAGATCGTTAACGTTTGATTGACATCTCGACACCTTGTCAAGATATATAAGGAACGCGGAAGTCGCGCGCGAGCTCTTTCGTGTCTGAAATTCCGGACAGTGAACATCCAAGAAGAATTTAAATATAAGGTAAATAAAAAAAAATATCAAATAACAACATTGTAACTAGTAATTTATAACGTCTAAGCCATTAATTTACAATACTTGAGAAATTAATTTATAATATTTAAGCTATTAATTTATAACATTTAAGTTATTAATTTACAACATCTAAGCCATTAATTTACAACATTTGAACTGTTATTTTATACATTTAAGTTATTAATTTATAACATTTAGGCTATTAATTTACAACATCTTAGCCATTAATTTACAATATTTGAACTATTATTTTATACATTTAAGCCATTAATTTATAACATTTAAACTATTAATTTATAACATTTAAGCCATTAATTTATAACATTTAAGCTATTAACTTTCAACATTTAAGCCAATAATGTACAACATTTAAACTGTTATTTTATACATTTAAACTATTAATTTATAACATTTAAGCTATTCATTTATACCTTCTAAGCCATTAATATATAACATTTAAGCCATTAATCTAAAACAATTACATCATTAATTCTTAACAGTTATACCAATAATTTATAACAACATTTTCCCATTAATTCAATGTAATTATGCTCTTAATTTATAACAGTTGTACCCTTAATCGTAAGTAACTCTACATTCATTGATTTTAATCAATGCCATAAATTCGTAGTGAGTGAATTAAAGATTTATTTTGCTTTATTTTATTAACGAAATCTATCAAGTCTTTGAAGTGCTATTTCATTTCCATATAGCATTATATTTTAACTCTGAATACAGTATTCGATTTCCAATTTCACTATTTCGTATAAAATCTGTGGTAACACAGAGTGTCGATGTATGTGTCACGTAAAATAACAGAATAAAAAAGGAATTTGAGGTAAAAAATAAAAAAAGAAAACTTTATTTTTTTTCTAACATCAATACACTTTACAATCTACTTCCGAACTCTAGGCGTGACTTTCTAAGACTGACTCTTATGATTTTACTTTCGATCGGATCCGATTACTTTCTTTTGTCATTCCTCAACATCCCCACCGTCCATGCATTTGCTAGGCGTCCGCGATCGTTGCCACGTGCTCTTTCTTCTAGAACCTTCGGTGGAAGGACCGTTGGGATGTTGATGGTTCATTAGGCACTTCAGCGATATACATTGTCGCCGAGTGCTTTATCTCTATCGTCAGTCCGTCGGATTTGAAGTATGCTGGTCGTGACATATGTAACGATATATGGTATAACGTTATAACGTATTACTTTACATGATATAACTTTATAACGTATTACGTTATATGTTATAACGTTATAACGTTATAACGTAATACGTTATATGGTATGACGGTATAACGTATTATGTTATATGGTATGACGTTATAACTTATTACGTTATATGGGATGACGTTATAACGTATTACGTTATATGGGACGACCTGTTTCTGTCTGGAGATTGATTCCTAATACAACGTGTGTCCCATTATATCAGCATCTCTAAAGTACAATTCTATGTGATTTCTAGGGAGAACAATACAACCGATCCACACCTTCGTCAGGCAAAACGTTTATCCCGTGACCGTGGCTACGTTCGGCGACCAGTTGTCACCTCGAACCCACTTTCGCTTTCACAAATGTCAAACAATTACAAATGACAATTGCTTAATTACAGTTATGATAAAATCTAGGCTAAAGCATTAGAAGGCTTCCTCAAAATTGCAAAGGGAAGGCTCCGGTTTTCCTTTCATCTCCGACATATATAATAACCTGTTAATAGCAGCGTTCTCTTCAAGTTAACTACCCTTATTATCCCAAAAGAAATAAGGGATTGAACGATTCGTGGCGTCGATTAGTCAATCGTAACGGGAATTTACGACTCCCGTTGGCGCACTTCCTCGAGATCGCGTCTCCCCACGAACGTGCGAATTTACATATTTAACAATATATATATGGCGGGTTAATGTTGAAATTTTGGGTGTTTGGGCGTTAATTTTAGTTTCTTTACATTTTTTCCCTTTAGAAATACCTGCACTTTATCATTTATGGAAGTTTTGTTAACAGAAACGAAAAATTTAGAAAAGATATGTATAATCAAGGAATCTCAGGATAGCACACTTAGACTGCAGATTTTTCTGTATGCAAAAGTAAGTCAAAAGAAGAGGATGAAGTTTTCTTGTATAAGGCTTTGTTTCTGCTTGAGCTAGCTTACAATGAAATACGTTCAGTGTGACAGAGTATCTACAACTATTTCAAACTTTAGTTTTAAATACAAAAAGTTTACGCGCAAAAATAAGCTGAAGAAAAGAAAAATGTTTTTTTTCTTGTTTAACGTCTTATCCTGTCTGGCGGTATGGAATTATTCTGGAAAAGCCTGTATATGTACAGAGTATATAAAAAATACATTTATTTGACCGGACCACCCTAATTCTACAACTCTGGATGATACAGTTTTACAAACGTCTACTCATCGCGAGGACCAACTTGACAACTTTTCAAAATAAGCTATGAGTCGCAATTGAACCGTTTTTTGGAGAAATGACGTTGAAATTTCATTGGGTCTTACATCGAGATTATTCGCAACAAGTTTATATTTCGCAGTCAGGTAGAAAGTAAGCAATGTGACATCAACGAGAAAACAAGTTTTCGTTAGCAGGTGGGATAGCCCGTGATAAACAGAATGGAGCAATCAGCGTGATTTCACATTATTACAGAATTATCTACTGCGTGAAAAAAGACTTTCAAACAAAGATTCTGATTTTATTAGCTTTCTTTTAGAATAAATAGAAAATAAAATTTGTAAATAACAATTAACCTCATTATTTTAAATAATATATGTAAACTTGTTGAAATTGCAAATAATTTATTTCTGTCTTTTAACATTTAAACAATTATTTAAATGAAAATTTATTTAATAGTGCCCAGTATTGCGCGCAACACATTTTTGGAACAACGAACAATTCGATAGTCGGTAATAGAGATAGATGGCAAAATAATTGGATTTATTGATAAAATGAGGATTAAATTGATTAAAAAAAGTAAATTGATTAAAATGTATACAAATCCTACATATACAAGAATAATATCTTGCACATCATGGTATCCAAATATACTTTCCCAGTAAAGTTTCATTTGATCCTCGTGCTAAGTAGCATACGGTGCCAGCAAACGTCAATTTTTACAAAATTTTGCATGAATCAATCGATCCAGAGGCTCCGATCCTCCGAAATCACGCTAGTGGACACTTATACGCCCTGACACTTTTTATACATGCTGTACATAAAAATATACGTATCGAAACTGTTGTTATTTCTATACTCAGAGGTAAGATCAGAGTAGTTATTATTTTATTGAATGGATAAATCTATTACACCGTTCTGAGCCAAAAAAAAGCCTTTATTGCACACGCTTACAAAAACTAGGGATAAAAACAAAAAAGCATCTTAAGCCTATCGATTAAATCTATCGATTGTAACTAGCATCATCCTCTAGTTACTATTTCTTATCACTAACGCATCTGCATATGGATGGCGAGCACGAACTCACGTTGTCATTTTCAACAGAAACTTTGATACAAAGTACGCAAATTTGTGTATAAATACATTACGGTTGAAAAATTGTTGAATATTTACTACTGTATCTGTTATACTTGATCGTTAACACCTATTTTTTTCGCCTGCCTAACTTACTATCCTCAAAACATTATCAGATTATACATTTTGTTCGGCTGATAAAATGGAATTTCTTGGAATTTAGAGCTCCCTTTACATTCACTTGTTATTGTACGAGTATTTTGCTCGTTCACCAGCCGTTCACTCATTTTATTTTGCAATCGTGACAATTTGATGCTGCTTCTCCACTCTGTATAACGTGTTACCTACAAACACCGATATGTATATAATCTGATGCATTAATTACTATACGATACACCATGAGGACGTTAATACACGCAAAACGAAATAGATAAACAGTATCTGCTAAAATTATAGCTATAATATACAATATAATATATAATATAATATAATATAATATAATATAATATAATATATTTTTGTTACAGTCGACTTCTCCAAAAGTCAAAAGCTTGTCTTATTATTGGCACGTACCGTAAACACTCGACTAATTGCGTATTTCTTAAAGCTATATTTTCCCTCTTTACAACTTTTTTACGAGATTAGTTTGAAATCAGCCCAATTGATAAACCATTTCAATTTTCAATCTCTATATTCAAAATTTATTATAATCAATTCTATTTTAGTTTTTGCTATCAAAGGAACATAAATTGGAAGTTGAAAAAAAAACATGGGTTCTAATTAAATATTACTATCTGCTTCTATTCTTAATCGTTACGAATTATTTATACATTATTACCAATTATCAATTGTTTATTATACATTGCTCGTTGCATTCACCCTATTACCCCTACACTTCCGTATCATCAACCATATTGCTATCTTCGAATAATTTTCCTCAAACGCAAAATCTCCCACATACCTAACCTTTTAATTTCAAAGCTAATTAATTCAGGGACATCTTCGATCTTTAACAAGCGTGTATCCTACCAATGATTAGCAGCTACTCTTCATTAATTCATTAATTCATTGATTCAATCTGTAACGTTTCGAGTATGTACATCGCATGTCGTATCATTGTATCGGTATTGTATCTGTTGATTCGAAAGATAGCTGGTTACTCAGGTGGCTAAATTGATCTCGCCATAGACGAAACTTATTTGTGTATCCATCTATGTATATATAAAAGATATACACAAGCAAACAGATAAGGCAATCGAGAATCAATGGATTCAATAGCCGGTAAATATTTACAAAAAAAGGAGATACCGCCGATTTTGACATTTTTTAAATATTTTGTTAATGTTATCAGTTTGAGTAAGATTTTATTCGAGGATTGCCGTTCATTAAAAAGTTAATATCAAAAAAGTTCAATGAGTCATTTGCATTTAAGAGAGTGTACTTAGTCAGATTCTTAGTAAACACTTATCCAACAGCCGATCGTTTAGTAATTTTCGATTCGATTATTCGTGTTCGTTTTTTCGTGTTCGATAACGTTTTGCAGAAAAAAATTCGATTCAATGTTTGTAATATGTCGTGTATACAATTTTAATAATTACATTCGATAATTGCACAAAAATCGGGACTGAAACGTTACAATTATGGAGACTCTATTCCTCAAAATTGACAACGCGAATGAAAGAGAAAGAGAGCCTCGTTAAAGGCTGGCGATAAGTTGAAAGATTCTTATTTGCGATTTTTGATCAATGAAATTTTTGCTAATATGTTTCTTGCGTTTTACTGGTTAAAATGACACCAAACACGATAAAATTTGGAACATATTTGCTTACTTAATAATTGATAATTAAATATTATTCATATTATATCATGTTTGATCTTATTTTAGTCGGGGAAATCCTACAAATGCGTTAGTGGAAATTTAATTTTAAAAAGCCTAAAATAAGGCAATTTTCAGTTTTGAATGATTACTCGGATACATTGTCTCAACGATAACTGATAATATTGGATCATGTTACACTGCTTGATCGCAATGGACCGCCAAATTTCCGCGATACCTCAGGGAAATCTGTCCTTCTGAAAGTGGACACGACGGCTGTGTAACTACGTAGAGGACTTTTTCGTGCAATTATCGAATGTTTGTACTAATCGTTTAATTTCTTGTTCCAAAATTCTTATTCTTTATATTAGACGAATAATTCAAATATCTCACTGTGAAGTACCTGTGTTATTATTGATTGGTGTTTTATAATTATATTAAACAACGAATACTGAATAACGAAGTATTTTTCGGTTAAGGATTTCTTTCGTTATTCATAATTAATAATTATTATACATAGCAATTTCGACAAAGTAACGAAGATATAGAGTCGAATTCGAGTACGATAAGTAGTCACAGAAAATTTATCTTTTCTCCAATTGATTGCGTCTCCTAGTTTAATGGTGTTTTATAAACGGGCCGCTTATCTTGAAAATGGTAAATCCATTTTCCTTTGTTTCGGAATATTGAAACATTACGTTCTGGACACACATTACGATTGGACTATTTTACTACGTTTTATGACCTTGAGTGACCTTAAATGACCGCGATATTTAAATCCGTCTTCAAAAGAGCAACAATGGGACAAATAGGTATTCAAAACTACACGGCTACACTTAAAAAAAAACGAAGCCTATTAAAGTGTTCTTTAAAACTCGTAAACGCGTCCATCTGAGAAAAACTTTTTCCATCGCGTAATAGCCTCCTCGAAACCAAACAACTTTTGTTTCAAACATTTCCCTGCGTCTCAAAAAATTGAAAGAATTATTCAGGTGGTTTGCTGTTGAAGACTCAGCCTGTATATCCCCAAAATTCCATGTAGTTCTGATTGTTAGGCAAACTGATATTGTAATCTAACACGAGTCAACCTTATCAAGGGGCGAGAGGGAGGGGGTGTCAATAGACTAAACACAGAAGTATTCGCCTCTATATGTACCTCTATTCGCTATTTTGAACATGAACAGAAAGATAACAGTACGGAGTGGGTGAGAAAAGCATTAAGAATTTTGATCCAGCATTTTTTAATCTCTTTATTGCGACATGAAAACTACGGAAAAAGTAATTTAAAAAAGCGACCAGATATCAATGACCTACGAAAAAGATAAAATTCATCCGGACAGAAAGAAGGAAGAAAACTATTTAACGTTTCATCAGAGAAAAAGAATCGAGGAAAAGGCTTGGTTATTGATCTTGTGAGACAGGAACGTCATAAATGCTAGTATAGGTAATCTTGCAGAAATTGTTAAGAATCTTTATCGTAGTTTGGTATGAAAAATATCGAATAATTTGGATTTCGAATCACATACAAAATAAGATGCAGGGGAGAGTCGCACAGTACCTTGTGCTAGAGTTGGTAAAAATGAAAATTTACAAAGTGACTTTATAGCACAAATGGAACTTGATAAAAGTAGGAAAATTAATTTTATGAAATTCAATAATACGAATTGACGAATTGACAATGTGCAAGAATAGTAATGTCGGAATTTGTAGGAAACGAAAAATTGTCGTCCAGTACCGATCAATTATTTAATTATTTGATCTTTTGCTCTAAATGGTTAATAATGTTTTAAAAAGTCCTCTAGATGTCAGTATACATATTCTTATTCAAATTTGATTTTTATGTATATCGTATGGAAAACACTTAATATTTTCTTGATCTGCGCATTCGACGTGTGCCCAGACTTCACATTCGTCGTTTTTGAAACATTGAAAGCTTCAGTGACCTGTCTTTGGGCCATTTTATTTTTGAAGAGTAGCTTCGAAGCCCCATTCATGTTCTCCTCTGACCATTTCTCTCTTTTCTGTTTTGGACTTTCAGACATTTTTCTATGGAAAAGGTAGAAGAAAAATTAAACGGACACCTTCTAAGTTAGTCTCAGTTGCCAAAATATTGAACTTACAGGTAAAAGAAATTCGGTCTATGACTAAATCATCGGTATTGGACGACAAATACGTTGAACAAATACGTTTTAGATTATAATGTATATAATATACAAAGGAAATTATAAAAGTGGGGCAAATAACTGGTAATTACACTTAATAAATTAGATATAGTATACATTAAAAAACATTTTACTTACCTGAAAAACAACATGTCAACTCTAGAAAATAATTTTTAATTTTCGAAATATCAATGTATATGTTTGACATATCAGATCAATATGGCTCCGAAATATGTTACACGGAATTGTTCATTTTCATTTGTTTGTTCCAATAAAAGCGCTAATATCTGGTGAAAAATCCTATGTATTTAGAAATTAACAGAAATGTTAAGTGAGCTGTTATTTCGCCCGCATTGTATTTCTTACATGTAATGCCTGTTACACGTTTTATCTTTAAAATAGTAAACTCATTATTTACTCGAGATTTATTTCTAGCGCACAAATATTTTTCAATAGAGCGATGCAAAGTTTTACTGTATCTCGGATCATCACAAGTTAATCAAAATCTTGAGGATTCGATTTCACCTGCTCAAAGTGACTTTTGCAGGCAAAAGAAATTGTTCCTCGGATACTTTAATATTTTTTACTAAATTTCATCAAAAATAGAATTTTATTTGCTAATAGAAGATAACTATGTTTTGGTACTCCTACAGAACAATATCACGACATTCGCTAAAATTACAAATATTGTACAGTATATTCACTACAAGGCTAATTGAAATAGCTTGTAATCCAACATATAAGAATGCTACTTGCAAAGTATCTTTGCTAGTAACTGTTTAAAGTAGAGAGATATTCCTAAAAAATCATATATTTTATACATCTATGTACGTAGTATATACAGTGGATATAACTATCTTTCTGAATTTATAAAATAACAGTATATACTAATAAATAATAATAATAATAAAAAATAATATAATAATAAATAAAAATAACATAATAATAATAAATTTATAGAATAACAATATTCTAATATTTATATTTTTCCTTGTTGCAATTTTGTAAACCGTCAAAGCGTTTACAACAGAAATTCCCAGAAGGAATTGAATGCCAAGTTTTCTGTACCATTTGATTCCTTTTCTAATTGTGGTGGCATAAGAAACCATTTGATCGGAATAATCTATACCACACTTTCCTTCGTTATATTCGACAACAGCTAGCGGTTTTAATGTAGCGAACAAGCGAAACGAAAGATCATTCTTGAGACCATCACTTGAGCGATTCGCATTACTAAAATATCGATAGGAGCACCTAGCAGAGAACGCTTAGTACTGCTGTACGCGTGGCCTGACGCAGATTTTTTTGAAAACACGCGTGGCAGTCAATGTGTTAATAAACTATTAAACTACATGTCGTGAAGAAGTATCCCCTTTATGAACATTTATTAATAGCTCTAGAGTTGATAATATTAGCTTGAGGAAGTTCTGTATGTACGTGTAATTGATAGTACTCGCGTACACCTGTGCGTGTAAAACGTTTCAAGTTAATAAAGAGAACATGATACACGTGGAATAGGTATGAATAAAAATTACAAGAAGCCGGAGAATATTCTAAAACATATGCCATGATAAAATATAAATTGTAAAGAGTTATAGATCATGTTATTATATATTAAAATTATGCTTAACAAGCAGATATTAGCGTAAATATGACGCTGCGTTAATTAAATCCAACAATATTTAGAAAAGAACAAATTGAACAATACCTAGAAATAATTTAGAAAAACACTGTTAGATCAATTTCAAATTGGGTTTTCTTTACTCGATGTCAAACTTAACTCTTATTCGTCTTTTGCATAAACTCTTTTCGTGATATGAAACTTTAGAGTTGACATGCTGCTGATATTAATTGCACACGCAGAATAAGATTTTCCAAATTGAACCGAAACGATTTAGACAGAAAAATGTAATACTTTCAATACTCATAACAATTATTTATGCATTCCGCATATAAACCTACCGAATATTTATTACTTACTTTTAGCTCAAAAATATTTGATATACTACTACCAAGCAAATATTAGATTGAAGAGGAAATCATACATGAAAGATGTCACTTTTTTTTAATAAAAAGTTCGTTCTCATCAAAGTTTCTGGCAATTTATTACATACCTGTGTACAAAGTGGATTACTTTGTAACACAACTGGAAAGTAACTTTCTTTAGTAATGATTTACGTAATAAATTACGCAAAAAGTAGAAAGAAGATTATATTTTAAATCATATTCTAAGAATAACTGTATTTTAAATGTGATTTCAAAAGAATTTTGAATTTAAAAATTCGTCAAAAGTACATACGTACTTACTACTTCGACACGATCTAGGCTAATTATGTGTACTAATGTTTATACATCTTGATAGTAGCTGTATTCAAAGAGCGCGTCGAATCTTTTTATAGTATTTGCCTTTTGATGTATTAAAAGTATTGTAGTAACTGATGGTTTCTTAGAGTAAGGACAAGTGATGATGGTAGAGTTCAAAGTTTAGTGTATTTTAATAAGTGATATTCAATAACAAAAGGACCGACTACAATATCGTCGCACGCCGACTCACACTCCGTATCCGCTCAACTCGCACTCTGCTTCTCGACTGACTCTCTGGCCGTTGTAGCACTCTATTGTCTTTTGCTAGGCCCACCGCACACGTGTTCTGCAGACGCTCGTAGCCAGGGTCACGTAGGTCTTTTCGGCAAGGCTATTTACTTGAAGGACCCGGTAATGCATTGATGGAGCCGACAGCGCCTCGGCTCTCGCGACATTGTCTGTAGTTAGCTCGACGTTTCTTGGGCCCTTCTCCCCGATACTACAGTATCATTAGAGATATTCTTCTTATTATCGCAAATATGTATTGTTCTGCTCATTGCATCGACAAGTGAACGGATTTTAAGCTTCCTATTCTTTTACATTTTCAATATTTCCAGTTATTTGTTTTCAGTAGAAAAAATATTAATTCCTGCCACTTTTGAGAGGAATTGTTTAGAAGTGTATCCTGTTTATCTCGAATCGCTCAAATATATCGGGGAAAAAATGAATGACACAAAAATCGAATGACATCGAAAGGGATATACTATTATATTCGTGTGTATTTACTTTGCGTGTATTGTCTTAACATGAAATCTCTTGCGTGTTAAAATATTTCAATGGATATCTCCATTTTTTGTTACATAATCACGCAGCTGACGTTCAGACATCTCTAAAATACTAGAAACTTGCGTCTTTCGCACCATCCGCTATCGTAATAGAAACTTTCAAATTCGACAGAGCAATACAAAGCACGTGTCACGTAAAATAACAAAATAAAAAAGGAATTTGAGGTAAAAAAATAAAAAAAGAAAACTTTATTTTTTTTCTAACATCAATACACTTTACAATCTACTTCCGAACTCTAGGCGTGACTTTCTAAGACTGACTCTTATGATTTTACTTTCGATCGGATCCGATTACTTTCTTTTGTCATCCCTCAACATCCCCACCGTCCATGCATTTGCTAGGCGTCCGCGATCGTTGCCACGTGCTCTTTCTTCTAGAACCTTCGGTGGAAGGACCGTTGGGATGTTGATGGTTCATTAGGCACATCAGCGATATACATTGTCGCCGAGTGCCGCCACATCTTTATCTCTATCGTCAGTCCGTCGGATTTGAAGTATGCCGGTCGTGACACACGCGAAAAGTGACTGACCAAAAAAGAACTGAATGTTTTGACGACATTAAGAAACTGCAGCCTTGTATTTCAGCAATATCATACCAGCAATAACAAATTTTGAGAAATATCTTTATGTTCTATTCCTGTGGCATACTTTGGATAACGCTAATCCCGGCGACACACTAAATTTTGAAATCCATACGACTGATTCTACAGAAGCGGGGATTCTACAGCAGCGATTTCGCTTGCACAGTTGTTCATTTAATTTGTGAATTGTAAGAAACCTCAAGTATGTCAGAGGACATAGTGATATTGCTACAAAAGCGACTAGACAAATAGAGAGCTACATGTGATTTTATCGTATATTTTTAACCCTTTCGCTTCGGCAATCCAGTCCGCCGAAGTACTGTCACTGAACGGAAACGCGCGCCAGAAATACGCACAGTGTGCGTGGCTACTGTATATACGTTTTCCTAAGTCTTAAATAATAATAATTCTTGTAAGAACCGTATACGAAATATCGTTTCACTGTCAATGGATTTAGTAGATTTTTTAGCATGAAACAATATACGATTTTGATGTTGTTTCAACAAGGAGTAACTTAAAGAAGTGATTAATCCAATATGTCAATAAAATCAAGGGAAAATGTTCTGTCGATAACGAAAAAATATATTAATGACCACAGATAGCATTTGTATATGCATCATTTTTGTCAAATTTTGTCTTCAAAACACAACTTTTTAATATTCCTATTTTATCTACTTTTGATAAAATACATTAAACACATTTCAATACTAAACTAAAGATCTTTAAACTTAAAAATGACTTTTGCTTATTTCCATGTCACAAACAATTGGCTTTAATAATTATCGATCAATACTCTCTTATTCGTAAGCACATCAGCATATTCGATCCATGCAAATTCACGTAAAATGTTACTACTTCCTGCCTTTCGTTACATGTATCTTAATAAATTGTATCTTATTAAATCTTAATAAATATGAGTCTTAATAAAAAGAAGTTACTTTTTACGTAGACCAAACCTAGTTCTATTATTAAGCGCGTAAGCAGATAAGATGAAGATCAAATAGAGGCAAAGCTAAAAAATAACGGCTATATATTTTCATGTTTCAGCGTTGAAAACTTATGTGGGTGAAACGCTAGAATTGACTGGAGTTCTTCGACAAGAAATGGGCACTTGTCTTTGCATAGACAGCAACAATGTGCCTCCGACAGTCAGCAAACGTTACTCTGTACAAGTTCACTGTATGTATTATTAAGCGCTTATCATAGAGCTATTATACAAATATATTTGCAATTATCATTCTTATATATTATACAAGGTGAATCAGAACAGGTGGAAAATATGGCAGAGGTTGATTCTGAATACTGAAATAAGAAGAAAATTTTATATAACATAATATGCCTAATATGACCATACGTTCCGCTTATAGCTTATTTTGCGATGCTAAACATTACACAGATGAACGATTTCTTGGAAAATAGATAAATCGTGCTGGCCTTATTTCCGGACCAATACGCTCTTCGGATCCGAATCCGTTCGATTATTAAATACGGGGACGTTTAAAATCTCTTACTTATAAAACGTTAGTTGACGTGACGATCAAAATTTTCGACAAATTCGTGTAAGCTGTTCGAACAAGATGGACGATCTATGACGCGACGCATTCGCGTTTCCGTAGAAACTGGAACTGGTCGATTCGAGTAATTTCTCTAAAGATAGGTAAGAAAGTACTGCGACACAAAGCAAGCGTCTACTCGAAAACGTTTATACGAAATTTTCTTCTCATTTTAATGCGCTGAATCAGCCCCTGCTTGCCTGGAAGCCGTACTTTCCACATGTCTCGAACTCTATCATACCGATCCACTAGGTAAACAAAATAAAAACCTGCCAAGCACTGTGGCGGCACGGGCCACGGAACTTTTCAACGGCTCCGGATGCAAAGCGCGACGCCGCCAAAGCGCAACACCGACGTGCCCAATGTACCATCGATATCTTCACACTCCTTCCGCCGAATTCTCGGAAGAGCATACACGTGCCAGCACATCTAATGAATGCACGCTAGTGGGGGATATCGATGGGCTACGAAGGGAAGAATCTGCGCGATCCGAAACAAAAGCACAGGCAGTCTGTCTTACGCCATTAAATGTGAAACTCCTCGGTACTATTTGCATAGCAACGCGTCGAATGATCTCTCGGTGTCTATCGTTATTTGTTAGTTGTTACCAGTTGTCTGTTAAATGTAATTGTTAATTGTTAATTGTTAACTCTGATTGTTGATTAGTTCTAAATAAACTATTGTTCGTTAAAAACACCAAGAGTAGTTCCTTACGCACCTATCACCATACCACCTCAGCACGAACGCCGTATAGATTGTTTTCACCTGTTCGATTCGTGCTAGATTTGACTAAAATACTCATGCGAAGTTATTGAAAATATAAAATCCGAATTAACATCCAGTTTTCAACAACCTGTCTAAAGATACCGCTCACAAACAAGCTATCATTTCTTGAAACAAATATATAAGATTTATTTACGTTATCAATTTTGTCGTGTGTCGAAATACAGCCCACTCAAAACATTCTATGGACCAAACGAAAAAATTGTTGACATTGATTGTCAACAAGTCCTACAAACTAGGATCTTTCATATTTCTTTCGCTTTTGATAATTAGACACAACCTCCCGCTAGCCGATGAGTCATTCTGCTATATTTGGCTTATCCTTTGTTATTATACAAATTACTGCCATTGTTCACGGCTGATCTACTAATTCGTTTGGTGACTAGACACTACGTTAGATATTTTAATCAAATAAACTCATAATTGTATCGATAAAATACTTCCTATCAGTACAATATATGATCTAAAATTTAAACATCCTGCTTCAGGGCGACATATCCAGTGAATTAACGGCGCCTGAACAATCCCTTAAAACGGGTAAATCTATAACTTTATTATCTAATTTCAACCTAATATCCACCTAATATCGCCTTGCAAATGATATCGATATTTACGACATTTCTTTGCTATATTAATATAGTATTATTTGTTATAGATCCAGACCACCGACCTCGACCAGGGCTATCAAAATTCGCCTTCGTCATGGCCAATAACCAATATAATATTAACTACGATAGAAACTGTCATTGTTAATTTAACACTAGCTATCGCTGCTATAATACGAATAGCCTGTATACATATTAAATAAACTGTAATAAATAACTTATTATTTTTAAATACACCCTATCTTATTTATCTACACCTTCCTTTGTCTTACGTCCACCTTGACCTACGCATTGTCACGTAAAATTCGTGATAAAAAAGGATTTTTGCAATCCACTAGCGATAAAAAGTTCGCGTACAAGGTAAATAGCGGGCAAAAGAACGGTATAAAGCATAGAGTGTAGAGTATAGTAGCATCGCAGAAAAAGAAAAATCAACAGCTTGGTCGGTCATTGAGCAGCAACAGATCGAGCAACGATACAAATGATCATGGAAGTGCGTTTCTGCTTCCCGGTCTGTTCGAACTATGACGATTTGTCTTTCTGATCTTTCCGACTCGACCGTTGCATCGTTCACTCGACCATCGACCATAAATTGTTTCGAATTTTCTAGAGAACGGACACTTGAAACTACGTGCTTGCGGTACGATTCGATAGCCAGGACAGAGGGATCCTTCGTGAGCCTGTTTTCGTCCTGCGAGACGAGCAAATTATTAGAAATTTCCTGATGCAATTGTACGCGGTTTTATGCAACTTTGATTATACACGTGAACGATATTTGGCACAGAGGAGTAACATTTTCGGGGTAACATTTGCGCACTAATAGGTTCCCACGTAGCTAAAGTAAAGCAAAAGTTGCGCGAAATTAACGGATGACAATTGAGAAATTTCTTGGATGATCTACGTTTATTACGAAATGGTTGGATGCGAGAATCGATATCTGGTAGCATCTAAGTTGTCCGAGAGAGTTTCACGATAAAGGAACAGATCTCTGCCGATACTCTCCATCCGACTATCGTAGCAGATTTGCGTACTTTTGCAAGGTTCTCCAAATTAATACAAATTTCTAACTACCGTAACATCGAGATATTATACATCGTAAGGCAAAGTTAAGGAGAGTGGCGATGACCTCGGAAACGCGAAAAATATCTCAGAAGATAGAATTTTGATGGCGCGAAGGACAAATGTTCGTGATGGTTTTCCAATTTGTGAAATTAGACGTTTGCTCGCTTTGAGACAAAGTAAACCGCGTTTCTCACAGGTGTTCGGCAGATGGCGATGATGAGATATAGTGCAACAAAGTGAAATTTTACGCGCGTAAATCTAACAGGATTATAATGTAACAGAAGCACAACAAAGAGGAAACTTGTGATGAAAAAGGAAGAATATATTACCAACGAAACTCTTTTGCTCCATTTTCTTTCGTAGAATTATATTTCACTTGCGAGTATTATAGCAGGTCTGCCTTTGATACAAAAATCATAAAAGGTTTACGTATCTGCACGTATATTTACGCTGTATGAACGACACTCGAGTATTACACGCATGCATTATCGACAAATAGATCCACGTTCGAGATAAGAGTTCCTCTTTGATACTTTCTTATGGTATAAATAACGAGAAATTATCAGGAAGTATGTTACAGTGAAACTGCTCGTACTTCGTTACTTTTACTCGCATGTATGACACCTACAACGATATTCTTTATTGAATCAATAAATAAAAGCGCTCCCCAACGTACGTACAAGACTAGATCTTGAAATATAAGAATCGACGTAACAATAAGACTAAAAAAGTTCGAAATGAAAATAATTCGCCGAAACGGCAAAAAGAGAATACCTGACACAAAAATAACGATACGGTAAATCTGCGTCCCGTTTTAATTTTCATCGATCAGTCGTCCAGCAAGCGAGATGTGTCAAGCAGCAACGGCGACAAGGTAACAGAGACGAAATATTATCGAGTTAACGCACGCGAAGTGGTCGCAGGAATGGCTGACGGGTGCGAGAGTGTAATGCACTTACGTCACGCGAATTTCAGACGAAACAACTGGTGGTGTAACGAAAATTTAGCATCGCAACCGAATGTGCTAAATATAAAATGGATGGCTGTTGACCGAAAGAAAAATGCTCGACGATACGGTGCCGCCGTTTGTTCTCTTACAAGATTGAACGTCCACGGTCGACCCATTTACCAGACCCTCCTCGTTACACGAAGAGACGAAATCACCAGTGCTATTTAATCGTGCGAATTATATCACGCGTATCTCGCGAATTATTACACGACAGTGATAATAAGGCAAATCTAATAAAATTTACTTCTCATTAAAAAGTCGTACCAAAACAATTATTTATTAATTGGTTTATTTATTAATTCTTAAGAAGATACATATAAATAAGAAAAAATGGTAAAATTTGATTAGTATAATAAAAGTAATATATGCCTATGATCATTCTAAAATATAAAAAGTGAAATAGTCTTACGTTCATTGGTATATTTTAAGAACACATACATCTTTTAACGATAGTTGCAATGTAACATCATTTTTATATTACACGCAAGGTATGGCAAGTATTCCTGCTCTAAGGCACAATTTGAAATCAACAACATTCAGTTTAACAAATTATAACTTCTATTCGTTTTCCATCATGGAATAACGCGGTGGTGTCTTCCATATTGCACTGGACGTGCGTTGTAATCTACTCCTATCTATATTTTCAAACATTTCAGTTAAATCTGGTGTGCACATTCTTCTATCAAAGAATTTATAGACTGCTTTCTTCGGAATTTATCGTTGCATTGCAAGTTCATTTTCGCGTATGTACGCTAAGATTGATAAAAATTCGAGTACTCCATGCATTATAATGTTTATTAACTCATTAAGTAAAACAACACTTACATTGCGCCTAATGTGGAATTGTACGCCTTGGTCTGGCTTCATCGTCCGATGTGTCGTCGTCAGGTTTACTGTGCAAAACAGAAGTGGACCTTGCTGTTTGGAGCTATATTTTGGATAAAATATCGAATGAATAATAGCTTGTGTTTTTATAACAGAAGAATACTTTGATACTGTTTGTAATGTTACCTGCGATGTCATCATCTGAGTCTCCTTCTTTTGTTTCGCTAATAAGATTTTTTTTGCTTTTTCGACAGATCTTCGTGCCAGTTTTTGTACAATGGCTTTTTCTGAAATTTTTTCTTTTTCAAAGGCCTCGATTCTCCTTCTTACGGGCACATTTTTCTTCATTTCATTTTGAATGTCCTGTTTCGTCATGTTTCTATTAGACATTTCCCTTTCACGGGATGGCTCATCTTCTGCGAATAATTCTTCGAACTCGGTGAGTCCAATCGCTTGATTCAGCTGCTGAACCTCCTCCTGCAGAGTTATTGGCGACCGTGATGCAAATTTAGGTTCATTATTTTTTCCTATACTACTAGCCAAGTTTTTATTAATTACTACAGTTTCGTTTGATTTTATTGGTGATAAAGGTTCTACAATTGCGGTAGCGTCCATCATCTTCTGCGTATAAGTAGAATTGATGTCCATCGTGGAATTCATAAGAGGAGTAAATTTCTCAAGTGCATCCTCGCACATTGAAGGATCTTCAATATCATTTCTTGCTGATGGAATTACTGTATCATCAATAATATTAGAATATTTACCCTTCGTGTTTTCACTACGTGAAAAAGTTCTCTTTATATTGTTGTCTATCTATCTCTTGTTGTCATTGAAGACTTTAATGGTTCAATCCTTTCTGGCTGTATTGCATCTTCTTTTGAAATTGTTTCGCTTAAAACATTCTTTTTTGTTTTACTATGTTTTGTAGGACCTTTTGTGTTTTTTTCATCTGAACTACTTCTAGCACTTTCCTTTTTTTTAGGTCGGCCTCCACGTTTCCTCTAAAAATTTAGAATATATTTAACAACGTTATAGTAGTATTTATATACACAATGTACATACAATTGTATAAGCAATTAGATTTTGACGCATTAATTAACCGATATCAAACATTATTGGGTACTACATATAAGGGTTAGTATTGATTAGTAACATAAGATATGGGGTAAGATTAAAAGTATTAAATTTCATCATAATATGACACAAACATTTACATTACTGTCATCATCAAGAGTTAGCCTTCGTAATTTTGTAACAAGTGACATTGACTGCTGCTTTTTAATATTAATTGCAGCTTTTATTGCAGCCTTTCTTTTTGTTCGGTCAATTGTTGTTTCCAGCACATCCCCAGTTTTTACATCTTTATTTTCTGTTTTATCATGTACTGCTGAATCTGTTACTGTATTATCAGTATTGATAATATCATTTTCTGGGATAGTCTCTTTACGGCGATAACCTTTTTTCTTCAAAACTTTCGGCCTCTTTGTAGTTGAAGGGCCAGGGACTGATTGTGGTATTTCAGCAATTAAACCATGTAAATAATCCAGAGTGTCTTCAAGCTGGTTGTTAATATATTTTTTAACATCCAAGGAATAATTATGTATATTCGATATATCTTTGGTAATCATTTCTTTAATCTCCTTCTTTGATCCAGTATCCATATTTGAAATCTACGAATAAATGATATATATTTAATATATACATTAAACTATACTTTTTAATAATACATACCATAATTTAATATTATGGTTGAAATTATGACGTATATAGCAATTAATACATACACATGTGTTTAGTTCTATTAACTTAGAAGCACATGTAAATTAAAAAAATATATATATATATATGAAACAATAATAAAATAATGAAGTAACATTGAGAATAGAATCTAGTTTAATTACACATATATACCCTTTTAATAATTCCGTTCTTATAAATTTTATTAAATTTACAGTGAAGCTTACAATTACACTAATGCCAATGAATATTAACGTATGCGTTATTATTACACTAAATAAAAATGAAAGTAATGCAATGAAAAATACAATATACCTTAATGGAAATAAAATAAGTAAATAGCGAAGTATTTATTAATATTATTATATAGCATTATATTATATTATTATAATATTTATTAATATTTACTTACGTTTTACGTTTGCACAAAAACTATAAAATTTTAAATATAAAGAGAGATTTATAACAGAGATAAAGCAAGTCACAGAAATTAGTGTCTTTCAATGGCAAAAATGCGTTAAAGGAAGTGAAACGATAATCTCCGTCTCGCGTCACAAGCGGAACTGTGTCAGTTTTGCTCCTTGAAAGTACACGTAGCGGTACATGAGCTAGAGAACATTTCAAATCATGTTGTTGTTTTTTTTGCTTCGGAGTATCAAGATCGTGAGGACATACATAATATATTAATAAATAAACTCCGGGCAAAACAATGTCGCCGTTACGTTACCGTCGAACCGTCGAACAAAGACGAATTTGAATTCTCCGACTCTCCCCCGATCTGTTTATACTATACCAGTTTAAACGGACGCAATCGTAAAGAGTTCACGAGAGTTATGGATCAGTATCTACGAGTATCTACCGTCTTTGCGAACATTATCTATAATTATTTATTTAATCATTTGAAAATATACTTGAAGGTTTCAACAACGAGCAATCTTGTCTAATAAATCTCACGATCAACCATCCTCTACACACAAGTCCTCTGAAAACATAACGACTTTTCAGTTCAATTTGAATCGTTGCGTTCAACGCCATCAGGGTGTCCTGCATAACGCGGGCATCCGACTAGGTGCTGATACCACATACAAGAACAAGTCGAATATGTGAAATAAAGCTTTTTAGCTTAAGGTCCCGTTTTGAAAAAAATACAGTTTGAACATGTTCGGTTGGCAATTGGCTTAATACACGCGTATGATAAATAACAAGATTTATTACATGATTTTACAAAATTTGTTAAAATTGATTAAGAAGTTACTTTCAAGAAGTAATATTTACATAATTGTAAATTGAACCCTATGTTTAACAAAATTAGGCATTCTTAAGTATTTGTTATTGTAAATTACTATTATGCTTCGCCAAGTGTGATTGGAACACATTTCTGGAACACAGCGTCCATCGATGTCTTCAATGAAAGAACATAAGTTTAATAACCTAACTTATCGACGAAATAAATCCCTAGCCCCCGGGTAGCGTGTTAGGAAGCTTCCGTGGTAATTCTTTTAAAAGCAATTAACGAGTGATCTGTTCGCGAATTATTGTATTGTATTATATATTATGTGGCATCATGATATCATAAGGAATACAAGTCACTATGATTTCTTCGTACTATTTCACAGATGGAGTGTGCAAATTTGACTTTACAATGAGCAAAGTCAAACGTGACAATGACAAAATTGTATGTGGCAAAACTGGATACCTCAATGTTATACAGTGTGTCAAGAAAGTGTTTGTTGTCATCTTATGTCTTTGGGAGGTAATTCTACACCTTCGGATTTGCGAAGATCTGTTGAAAAAGAGGATCACAAAATTGACCTCGAGCATTCTATTGCACGTATTGCGTGTTTGTGCGCGTATTTATCCATCGATGTATTGCAAAGAACAGTTTGTCCAATAGGGGTTTCACACGCAGCAATGGGAAAAATAATACTCTCACCCTGAGAGAATTGACCGGCGAGGGCGCGGCAGAGGCCATGGAAGCGCTTCGGTGAGGCGCGCTAGGTCCGTCGCGCCCCCCGGTGGGGTGCAAACTTAGGCGCTGGCAACTCAGCGCCCCGGGGCAGCAAATCAGCCCGGCAGGGGAACCGGACTGTCTGGCACGGCGGCTCCGGCGACGAGGCGCGGTGTGACGTGGCCGCATATCGCTCCATTAGGGGGTGTATTGAGCGCGGGGGGGGGGTGTATTGAGCGCGGGGGGGGGGGGGGTGTATCCCTCACACCAGTTCCCGGGCCCCTCTAGATCGCTGCCGGGACGGTCATCATGGAGGTTTTAGTCCGTTGGCGTCCGCCACTACCACGCCGCTTTTTCCCAGAAGCGACCTGGTGTCCTCCACGTTAATAAAAAAAAAAAAAAAAAAAAAAGTGGGAAAAATAATACGCCAAAAAGGTGTACGTTATAAGGTTCGCCGTGTGCGAAATTATGTCGTTTGACGAATATTCGATGGTTAGCCGCTAAGAAAATTATAACGCAATCCTTGGAAATATCTTGTTTACGGATGAGAGCGATTCTTCCGATAGCAATATTCTCGATCGTCAGACTGCCAAGATTTAGGCTTTTGAAAGTTCTCACATTATGATACAATGATACAGAGATTCAAGCAGGCTCGAGCAAGTTTGATTTATTCCACAGCTCGCTTTAACGTGTAGATAAAATCAATTTGAAAATGGAATAGATATCATATGTTCGCGAGCAGCCAGAAAACAACACTGACGTTATTTCGTATCGCATCTGACTTTAAAAACGAACATAAAATGAAAATAAACGGTTTTTCATACAAAAATGCATACTTGTTACGATGCATCGTGAGTAGCAGAGTAACGCATATGTTCGTGTATTACAGCATGAACGTATTAATGAATAAATAATATATATATATTAAATTAAAATTTTTAATATTTTTATAATTTAATAATAATAATAATTACTATATTTATATAAGTATTATAAATAAAATATGTATAATAATATTATTAATATCTTTTTATTAGGACTATATAATTTATATATAACTATAAAATATAATTTAAAAATTTTAATATTTTTATAATTTAATAATTATATTTATTTAAATATTATAAATAAAATATTTATAGTAATATTATTAATATTTTTTTTATTAATATTAAAAATACAATCTTAAAATTTGTAATATTTTTAATCTTATAATATCATTAATATTTTTTATTTATATTAATATATAATTAAAATTTTTGATATTTTATAATTTAATATATATATATCATAAATAAAAAATTTTTAAATTATATATTATACAATTTATATTATAGTAATTTCCATTTTTTCAAAATAAAAAAAATTGTATATTAAACAATTTAAAAATAAAGGGTAGAATATTTAAGTATTAATATTTTATAATTTAATTTTATAGATAATTAAATATTTATAGTAATATTATTATTTTTTATTAATATTTTAAAATATTATGTGTGTGTGTGTGTGTATATATATATATATATATATATATGTCGAGTTAACATTAGAATTTAAGGCGTGTAACGATTCTTCGTTTGAATTAGCCATCGTTTTATGAAACAGAGATTATATTTACGCGAATATACAAGATTTTACAAAATATTATGAATATTGAGTTTAATGAATGATAAGATTAACAAATGATAAGTTTAACTAATGATTCCAAACGAATCCACGGTCAACGGGATAACTCTTTACTATGCGTAGAATAATTTAAACACAAAAAAAAATACGATTGCGGAGGCACTCGGTAAATTGCTCGATGTATCACTTTCCAAGGCGATCACACGAATGAATATCTGATGAAAATCTTTTTCGCTGTACGACTGCATTTTGTTCGTTATATGCTCGCTGGAGGCATCGAGAAGCTTCCAATCGCCGCTGCTAGGCAGACTCTGCCAAGAGTTTGTTGTATACTCTTTGGAAGCATCGAGAAAGATCCAAACGTCGTTGCTAGGCAGCCTCTGTCTGGAGTCTGATTCCTAATACAACGTGTGTCCCATTATATCGACATCTCCAAAGTACAATTCTATGTGATTTCTAGGGAGAACAATACAACCGATCCACACCTTCGTCAGGCAAAACGTTTATCCCGTGACCGCGGCTACGCTCGGCGACCAGCTGCCACCTCGAACCCACCCTCGCCATCACATATATCGAACAATTACAAATGACAACAATTGCTTAATTACAGCTATGACAAAACCCAGGCTAAAGCACCAGAAGACTCTCGCAAAATTGCAAAGGGAAGGCTCCGGTTTTCCTTTCATCTCCGACACGTTCTTTTGTGATCCCGCTGGCCGCGGATTCGTTATCGGGCCTGAGACCATCGTCACTAGTGTCGCGAGTGCCAATTGTCGTGATCAATTGTCAAGACTGTAATAACTCTATTATTGTAATAAACTACACCTGCGTGTACCGTACCAATGGCTAATTCCCGTGAAGATTCATTTGACGCCCACAACCCTACTCCCAGTGCTAATCCGACATACATATTAATATTTTTAAATATTTTTTTTTTAATATTCAAAAATTTTTTAAATTTCCCTAATATTTTCAATATTATGCTCTAAATGTATAAGCTATTTAAATTAAACAAGTTCATCTTTCTCTTTATTTAATTTAAATATAAATTAGTAATAATAATTAAATAATTATTTATAAATATATTTATAATCAAATTATTATTATTAATATTAATAAATAAATATATATTAATAATAAATAAGAAATTTTTAATCTAAAATGTATTTCTAATAAATCACAAACATATCCTATAATCTTTCCTGTAAATGTTTCAACTAAACATTTTTCAAAATAAAATTCATAATAAATTATTTTATTTGTTAAATAACTCATTATAAACTTATAAAAAAATTCTATTATAAAAAATCTTTTGATAAATATTAATTTTTTTCAAATAAATATTTAATATTAATACTAAAAATATTAATCCTAATAATATTAGCTTAAATACAAGATATTTATAACTATAAATTAAATTAATATTTAATTGATAAAAGAAAAAATTAAAAATAAATTTTCTTAAAATTAATATAATTATTAAAATTACTGATATAATTCCAGCTATAATACAATCCTCATTTAAATAAATTAAATTTATTATATAATTATTTCCCATTATTATAAATATTGTACGAAAAGAATATGATACTGTAAAAATTGTTCCAAAAATTAAATTTATTGTACTAAAAATTCTTTTCATATTTAAAAAATAATATTCAACAATTAAATCTTTAGAATAAAATCCTACTAAAAACGGAAATCCACATAATATTAATAATGAAAATATTATTAATAATCCTTTTATTGGATATAAATAAAATATACCAGAATAAAAACGAAAATTCTGAATACCATTTATATAATGAATAAATCTTCCAACACACATAAATATTATAGATTTAAAAAATGCATGAATAAATAAATGTAAAAATGTTAAATCTGTTATTCCTAAAGAATAAATTCTTATTATAAGACCTAATTGACTTAATGTTGATAAAGCAATAATCTTCTTAAAATCTATTTCAAAATTAGCTATAACTCCTGAAACTAATATTGTTATTCTTGAAATTATTAAAATGAATCTTTTATATTTAAAATCAATTATTATCTCATAATTGATTAATAAATAAATTCCAGCAGTATCTAAAGTTGATGAATGAACTAATGAAGACACAGAAGTAGGAGTAATTATTGCAGCTGGTAATCACATCATAAATATTAATTGTGCACTTTTTGTAAATACTATTAAAAAGAACATTAATAAAATTAATAAATCTATTTTATATAAAATTAAATTTCATGTACCAAAAATTACTAAAAAAGAAATAATTATTAATAAACTAGAATCACCTAAACGATTTAAAATTACTATAATTATTCCTGAATTAAATGATAAAAATTTTTGATAATAAATAATTAAACAATAAGAAATTAAACCCAGACCATCTCATCCTAATAATAAAGTTAATATATTAGGTCTCAAAATTTAAAAAATTATTGATATTAAAAACATTAATATTAAATAATAAAAACGATTAATTAAATATTTATTATTTAAATTTATATATCTAATTCTATATAATTAAATAAAAGAACTAATTAATATTACTAAAAATACAAATATTAATAATTTAAATCTAATCATAAAAATTGTTAGGGAAGTGATACATTTACACTGTACATGAGAGTGTGTGTGTAAGGGTCAGAGGGCGTCCAGGTCTTAGTTGAGACAAAAGACAGCCGTTAAAAGATTCTGGATAGTCGGTTGGCGACAAGCGTGCGTGCAAGACGTTCTTCAGAGTGTAATATAGATGTATAGCTGTTGTGTGTGAAATATAGTCAATTATTTGTATTACCAAATCCTTGAATTTCCTTAATAGATTCGTATTCCAATTATGATCGTTATTACAAAATTTATTAAAAACTGACAAAGTAACGATACAGAATGTTATAACAGAACAGAATAGAATGTCGAGTACTGACTTGGGAGGTTTTTTTATATCAAGGGGTTGGCTCCTGTGGAGGGGTTATCGTTGGATGCCGGTCACATAGGGATCCTGTTACTGCTTAGTTACTGTTTCGATGGCTAAGGTATGTGAGATATGATTATCCTATTGCTGCATTCCCGGGGCCACTGTGACACTAGAGACGTTGTCTGTGTTTTATGAATTGGAGACATTATTTTGAGAATGGTCCCTGTGGTTATTTGGATTATTTTGATTTCCTTGTACTGCTTGGGAGTAGTATAGGAGATTGAAGTAGTAGTGAATTTCGGAAGACTGGGTATTTGATTGGTTGTCTCTTTGGCTCTAAGCTTGGGATACTTATTTATACATAAGGTTTTGTAGGCTGAGCGGCCTTTGTAGTTAGCAGAATGGTCACCTTGACAGTGGATGCACTTCGTTGGGGTTTCCGGTGATTTAGTGCACTGGTCAGTGGGGAGTGTAACTGCACATTTAACGCAGCGGATTTATATGCAATCGCTTCCTCTGCAATGTTTGCATTTTTCAAAGCTTTTGTTCATGCAATAGCTCTAGTGTTTTGTTCTCGTGTTTTCGTTCTAGTTATCCTAGTTGAACAAGTTTTGAAGTGTCCGTGCCTGCCTGTTCAAATGGATCGAATAGAGCATTCTCTCTTCCTCCGAAGATGGTTGTATTTCATCTTCACTCAATATGTTGCGTCGTGCAACACTCTACCTGGACCCGGCCATACACCGCGGGCCAGACAGGCCCCAGATGTCCGCTCATTCTTACGGCGTACCCTCAATAACCTTAAGCACCCGTCATAAATCCCACTAATTTGCTTGCTAAGGTCCTTCAGACCCAACAAACATCTGTTTTCTGAATCATTTCTAAAGATTATTGTCTACCACGGCTTGACAAGGGAAAGTTGGGTTTTCCCACGTACGATGCTTCCTAATAACAACTTTCTATCGAGAGCAGCTAAGACCCTTCCTAGTCCACCAACCTTCGTTTAACCAATTAACAACAAATCCGATGGTCCCGTGCGCTAGACACACGCATCCTTAGCTTTCCTCCGCTACAGCATCGTCACCGAACATCACTGATTCTTCAACCTTCAAACATACAACATCCGTCGACCGGGTCTACACCCGAAGATCAGTCAGTCACTTATCTTATATATACGCACCAGCGTAACTATCTTCTTCACAAAGTTGTTGGAATAAACTGTCATTCACACCTTGTTACATCAGTGTCATATTCAATTAACCACCTCTATTATCCTAATCGAAATAGGGGATCGATCATTTCGTGGCGTCGATTATCTAATCGTGACGGGAATTTACGACTCCCGTTGGCGTGCTTCCTAGCGATCGCGTCTCTCCGCGATCGAAACACAATGTCATAGATCTGTTTTGCCGCTTTTTAATTTCTTGTTTCTGAATATTTGCTTGAAACTTTTTCACTTCAGGGAATGACTCATCTTCTTCTTTTAGCTGATGCATCTTCGTGTTTTCACTCTGTGAAAAAGTTCTCTTTCTATTACTATTTCTTGTTGTCATTGAACACTTTTCTGGCTGTATTGCATCTTCTCTTATAGTGAATGTGTCTGTGAAGTACCCGCGATCTTCCTTGAAATTGTTTCGCTTAAAACACTTTTCTCATTTACTATGTTTTGTAGGGCTTTGTGTTATTTCTTCTTCTGAGCTACTTCTAGCACTTTTCCTTTTTTTTTTAGATCGGTTTTCACGTTTCCTCTAAAAATGTAGGATATATTTAATTACGTTATAATAGAATTTATATGCACAATGTACATACATTAAGCGATTAGATTTCAACATATTAATTAACCGATATCTTTTAGGTATCATTATTAGATACTATATATAAAGGTTAGTATTGATCAGTAACATGAGATTTGGGGTAAGATTAAAGATATTAAATTTCATCATAATATGATACAAACATTTACATTACTGTCATCGTCACGAATTAATGGCCTTCGTAATTTTGCAACAAGTGACATTGACTGTTGTTTTTTAATATTAATTGCAGCTTTCCTTCAACCCTCTTTTTTTGCTCGGCTCTTCAAAACTTTCGGCGTAGTTGAAGTTGAAGGGCCAGGTGTGGTGTTTGAGCAAAGTATCTCCAAAATGGTCGTTAACAGATTTTTTAACACCCAAGCAACGTATATTCAATATATCTTTGGTAATTAGTGCTTTCATCCGATTCTTTGATGTAGTACCGATATTCCTACAATCGATATATCTACAAATAAATTCTTTATAAGTGTAGTATCGTGGAAAGAAGGGCCTGTGGTGGCACTCGATAGTTAAATAGCACCACTCGACACTAACTAGTGTCGGACGACGAAGTGGTTAGCGCCTTAGGTTACGAACGTAGGAGTCCGATTTTTCTTCCACGGTACAAAAAATGAGGAAAAGAGCGGCCGTACCCAACAGCGACCTCTACAGCGCTGAGCACAGCTCAACGATACTACATAAGTATTTAATATATACATTAAACTATACTTTTTAATAATACATACCATAATTTAATATTGTGCTTGAAATTATGACATATGTAACAATTAATACAAACACTTAACTTAGAAGCATATGTAAATTATTTTTCAAAAAAAATATTTATATGAAACAATAATAAAATAATGAAATAACGTTGAGAATAAAATCTAGTTTAATTACAAATATATACACTGTTAACAATACCGTTCTTATCAATTTTATTAAATTTACAGTGAAGCTTACAATTACACTAATGTCAATGAATATTAACGTATATGTTTATTATTACACCAAATAAAAGTGAAAGTACTCTAATGAAAAATACAATATACTTTAATGGAAATAAAACAAGTAAATAGCGAAGCATTTATTAATATTATTATACAGTACTATATTATATTATTATAATATTTATTAATATTTACTTACCTTTTACGTTTGCATAAAAACTACAAAATTGTAAATATCAACTTTTATAACAGAGATGAAACAAGTCACAGAAATTCGTGTCTTTCAATGGCAAAATGCGTTAAAGTAAGGGAAACGATAATCTCCGTCTCGCGTCACAAGCGGGACTGTGCCAGTTTTGCTCCTTGAAAGTACATGTAGCGGTACATGAGCTAGAGGACAATTCAAATTATGTTGTTTTTTTGCCTCGGAGTATCAATATCGTTAGGACATACATAATGTAGCAATAAATAAACTCCGGACAAAACTATGTTGCCGCTTCGTGCAACTGTCGAACGAAGACGAATTTGAATTTTCCGATTCTCCTCCGACCAGTTTATACTGTACCAGTTTAAACGGACGCAATCGTAAAGAGTTATCGATCATGTAGTGGATCGTGTGAGGATCAATAATTTAGAGAATACGAGAAATTGCTGCTGCAACGCCTCAAATATATTTAGAATAAATAAAATAAATACGAATAAATATAAATACCGTCGAGAGACGCTCGTACAAATGTATTCGCGAAGCTAAGGTATGGTCGCTTGCGAAAAACTCGATAACTATAACTCGGATGACTCGGATAATAACTCGTAGATATTGATCGATAATTCGTAGGTACTCGGTATATACAAACTCGCGATCACGTCCGTTTATTTATACTGGGGGGGGGGGGGGGGGGGGAGTCGGAAAATTTGAATTCATCTTAGATCGACGATTGCCCATAACGGTGACTTTGTTTTGTCCGGAGTTTACCTATCGATATGTTTCGTGCGTCAAGGCGATGTCCGTGTTCCGAGGCACAACAACACGAGTCGCTCTCGATCCGCCACGTCCTATGACTCTACCGACTATCTACCGAGTATTGATCAGTTACTAACGAGTTATGAGCGAGCGGTTATACACTGTCTTAGCGAATCCGTTAATACGAGCGTCTTTGCGAACATTATCTGTTCTTATTTATTTAATCATTTTAAAATATACTTGACGGTTTCTACAACGGGCAATCTCGTCTAAAAAATCTCACGATTAACCATCCTCTACACACAAGTCCCTTAATACATAACGACTTTTCAGTTCAATTGGGATCATTGCGTATAACGCCATCTATTCGCCCGGGCGCGCCATTTTTCTCTAGAATATAAATTGTACCGCATGCTTGAATATGTACCGCATGCTGGAAATAGCCAGCCATGTTGATATGGAAGAGGAGGCGAAAGTGGAGCATATTGTAGAAGGAATAGTAGATGAAGAAAACAATAAGTCTACTACATCCATTAAAGAATTGAAGAAGAGATTAATCATGTACGAGGAACAGAATTATCGCAGAGCAAAATTGATTGTGAAGCTAGCCAAAATTGAAAGGAGCAGGATGCCCAGTCAATCTGGAGATATGAAGAAGACGAGATGTTACAATTGCGGCGACGAAGAATATGAGTGTGCAGAGTGCCCGAATAGGTCGAGAGGACCCAAGTGCTTTAAGTGTAGAGAGTACGGACACATCGTATCGAAATGCGACAATACCGATACCGGTAGCGAACTAACTTTAATGAGAGCGAATCAGTATGTGAAAATTGGTATCGGGTCCGGAAGAAATTGTACACTCGAAGAATTTTCGACGAATATTGTGATAGATGATGAGTCGTACGTTGTAACGATACATGTAGTTTCAGATACCTTGATGCAACACTCGTTCATAATTGGCACATACTTCCTGAATACCGTCGAATTAAACATAAAGGACGGAAATGCTTCTATTCGTAAAGTAGAGGAAAAAGATTGTAATAGACACCAGGAGGTGTTTAAAGTAGATATAGAAATGCGGCAAGACAAAGTAATTGATCAGTCTTAATCCGACTTTGCATATCCGATCGTAGTTGAAAGAAGGAACGGATCTCTTCATGTTCCTATCGAGGAGAATAGTAGAGAATGTACGGCAGTTGTAGTTACCATGAGTCCTTATCTCGAGGACACCGTCGTCATGAAACAAAAATTTGTTAGATGAACCGGTTTTTTTTGCGTGAAGAGGGAAAAATGCTATTACGCGTACCCAGAGAGATCCGCGTCTCTGGGTTATGTAGGACTCGGAAGGTGACATCGCCATACGCCCTAAAAACCCCTCGATCCTTTATTTGATTAGACACGGACAACCCCGGCATAGCCGATCAGCATTCATCAGGGTTGTCATTAACCGCGTCTCCGAATATTTAACGTTGCATACTGGTACCGCTCCTCCTGTTCGCTGACCCCATAGCCATTTCCATTTCTCTTCTGTAATTTATTATCGATTTGCAGAACGCTTTGAGCTTTGTCCAGTATTCGTCCTTGGTAACCACGGTGTCCACCAAGTTGACCACACTTATCCGGAGATCCAGGAAATTCTCGAGTTCGATCGTTATGTTCATTAGGTCCATTTAGGACACACGAACAGGACGTGTTCTGCATCGTCGTTCGGGTCACCACAATCTCTACACTTAGTGTCGACCCCCTTACCGATCCTCTTTCTGTAGCTGTTGAAGATACCATGCCCCATTAACATTTGCATCGTAAAGTAATCGATGTCTCTCCTTTTCTTGGCGAATATAGACGCATTACCTATCAACTTCCTAGTAAAGTTGTCCTCTTTGTAAATGCCCTATTCCGCTTGTCACTCCATTATTGCTTTCTTCCTTATGTCATCCAGTTCTTCTTTTAACATGATGTATCTATCGATCACTTCACCTTCAACAGCTAAGCTCTTATAAATCTTCATTCTCTCGTATGATTCTTTCAACATCCTAGCTTTAATGTTGATCGGTAAGTTGCCGGTCAATACACAAAGCACCGCATGAGATACAGTGCGGTAGGCTGTAAATGTAATGCACAGGGCAGTACGTTGGGTCCGTTTTATAATCTTCCTGTTCTTCTCATAGTTCATTGCATCAGCTCACACAGGCGCACCATATGTCACGATGGGTTCCCAAACATTGTAATAGAGCCTGCGCGCCAAGCCAGGCGGACCATTGATATTCGGCAGAACTCTTAGGAAACTAAAGTCCTTCAAACAGACAAACAGTCTTTGTCCCAACTACGGGAAGATAGGGGAAACCTATTGTTACGCCATGCGGCTTACCATAGGTCATATTCTTAACTGTCGATCGCGGCACTATAATGTCGCAGACGGATCGTCGTGTCTGCCCGGCAAACAAACATTGTAGTGGCAAGCGCATGGTTCATTAAGCAGGGCGACTTCCAGAAACGTCGACTCGTGGCCCGTATTTTACCTCGCGTAAAAGAATGTGGCGTGATCCGAACGTAGTGGGGGTCGCCTTCCAGAAAAAACGAAAAAAATCGAAAGGCGTTCAGAACTTTTCGAGAAGTCGAACCGTCAACACATGTGGTATGTCGCGCATTACTTATCAACCAAAACGCAGTTACATTTTCTTTGTTCCATTTATATCTTTCTAGTTAATAAGTTGTTGAAATAAACATTAATTTATTTGTGTTAATTCTGTGGAAATTCATTGAACTACCCTTATTATCATAATCGAAATAAGGGGATCGATCAGTTCGTGGCGTCGATTATTTAATCGTAACGGGAACTTACAACTCTCGTTGACGTGCTATCTCGCGATCGCGTCTCTCCGCGAACGGTCGAAACGCCTATTTTTTAACGAACGACGTCTCCCACTAGAGACTTTCTCTCGAGAGCGGTTAGCATCCTTTTCTAACCACCGACATACAAATTGACCAATTCCCTTACTTTCTGAACGAAGGTTGTCCTCGACGAATCCGATTTTTCCTCTGCAATATTTTTAAAGCTACACATTTCGAATTTTCCAATTATGCCGAAACAATTGCGTGAACCACTCTATATATTCCATACAATAAACTATTTTTTGCGTTTTAAAGTAGTTGAATATTTTATTAAAATACTCTGAGCAATTCTCAGGTTTCTGTGAAAACAAGATAACCCAAATGTAGTTGTGTTTCCTTCAGAATTATGCAGATTTTATTTGAAATATGTGAGGTGTAAGTGACCCCGACGTGATCGAGCTAATGAGATTTCAATGATCGTGATTCCGGGCGCGCTAACGATATGTCAAACAAGAATAAAACAGTTACGACCAGTGAAGTAGTCCGCGTGCCTTTGACGATGCCCTAGAAGATAGTGCTATGGTTCTCCTTACTAGAGAGATAGCTCGCGGCGGCGAGCATCGCGGGTGATGAAGAAAAATCCACCGCCCTCCAAGGGTGTCTAGAACCTGAGTACTTAGAGCGAATCGAGGACATAGCGTTGAATACCCCGGCCACCACAATATGATAAACTCAAGGACGAAACACTTCTCTCTCCTTTTCCTTTATTTGTCGGCTCTACATCCATCCCCCTTGCTTACTCAAGTTGTTGTTTGTCTATATAAGATTCAGCAGCTATGGAACCACATATGGGCAAGATGGATTGACAGAAAGGAAGCGGAGGATTTTCGCGACGGAGGATGTAATTGAAGGATGAGCGTTGTAATGAATTGGTTTTGGTTTGTAAATATATTTGTTATGTTCTTGCAGCACTTCTTCTTTGCATTCTCAAGTCCCTTGGACGGCCTTTAGGAGAGAACAAAGACACAAATGATAATTGTAGCTGCTGGCTGTAGATGTCGCTGCTAGGGTACTGCTGTATTTTCTTTTCATTTAAGAATCGTGGAAGAAAAATCGGACTACGGTCGCCGGGATTTAAGAACCCAGATCCCGAACGTTCGTAACTCGAGGCGCTAACCACTGCGCTACCGTTGTCTGGTATTAGTTAGTGTCGAGTTGTCGTATTTGTGCTGTCGAGTGCCGCCACATATGTATGCATTTCTGAATTGAGTGGTTTACAAGTAATTACAATCGATATACATTACAAGTAATTACAATTTATTACAAATGACTCGCTGTGCATATTACTATAACAGTCAGTACTAATTCTATAGATCAGCAGCATTGTAACTTTCCAATAAACAACCGAAAATCACGTCGTTGAATAATAAATGCATTCACTGTAGAATGAAATTATTATTACGAATATAAGAGAAACGATTTAAAAACCATGTATTTTTTCATTTAAATTATTTGCATTTGCAAAGGGAGATACAAAATTTTAACAACGTTGCAAATTACAAAGACACAAATTACAGTTTCGTGTTTAAGTTATTGTTCAGAGTTTGTTGGAATACAACGATATTAATCGCATACAGATGAGGTGATTGATCGAACGGATTCTTTCCTTCGTTGTTCAGCGATATCCTCATTAGCGTGCGTTCGTGAGATGTACCACGGCGGCTAGCACGTGCATGCTCTTTCGAGAATTCGGCGGAAGAAGCGTAGGAATATGGATGGAACATTCCCGATGGGCACGTCGAGAAGCTACTAGAAGGTTCTGTGGCACATGTGACGCCACACAGACACCCACACAGGTCACACTCATTACTGCATAGAGAGTGGGGTTCAAAACCTTTTCAAGGGCCATGGGTCACTAAGCCAGTCAGTCTGTGAATAACTAGCCAACTGACTACATTCCAGAACACACACACTTATAATTCCTGTAATAATTGTTTAATAAATATCACATTATATTGTTTCAACACAAACATTGTGTCTTCCACAGATTATTAATCTTAATTCCAAGATTAAATTCTAACAGAGCTTCCTAATAATTATGGTACAATTGGTAAAATGATGATTTTACATGAAAAAAGTAAAAAATATATTAGATAATTGAAATAACGCGATATAATTATAATTGAAATAACATCAGTAAGAACGGATGTTTTAAGCATTCGATTTTGAGAAAACAGGGTATGAATATGTTTAGTTAAAAAGCAATCCGTGTTTATTCGAGCATTCGCGGAGAGACGCGATCGCGAGAAAGCACGTCAACGGGAGTAGTAAATTCCCGTTGCAATTAGATAACCGACGCCACGAACTAATCGATCCCCTGATTTCTGTTACGATAATAGGGGTGGTTCAATGAATTTAACACTGTATTAACAGGTTAATATAGCTTGTATATTTAAAAATAATGAATGTAATAATAAAAACGTCACAAATTATTTAGCGATAAATACAGTTGATATGTTATAGGAATTCGACCCGACTTTGCGATATCTCTCAATGAATTCGTTAGACTAAGCAATTTATAACGTTTGACTCTTCAGAAGGGACCGATTACTCTTTGATCCTTTTCGTTGTCTTTTCTGGAAGACGACCCCCACTACGCTCGGATCACGCCACCGTTCGCGCCTATGATCACGTATACCAGCTTCTTTCTTTATGCGGATAAAATAACGCACCGAAGGCGAATAGATGTTTCTGGAACTCGCTGCTTGACGACAACTATGCGTTTATCGCTACTTTGTGTATATCTCGACGGTCATGTAAGACGATCTGTTTGCGACGGTTAGGAACACGGCCTACAGTAAGCCTTGGGGCGTAATAAACGGTGAGAATAGAATAATCTACAGGATTATCAACGGTGAAGTATATAAATATACTAACGTCTCAGAAAACATAATTGAAGTGAGTTGCTTAGATATGAAATTATTGTTAATAACTAAAAGAATAATAGTACAAGTTAGATTAGCAGAGAGACAAACGTGATTGTGCAGTGAGTCTAGGAAACAGGATAAAATATAAAACAAATAGAAATGGAATATGCAATACGTCCTATCCAAGAAGATTGGATACCAACTAATGCATAATAAAAGAATGTCCGCAATATTTGGAATTAAGAACAAAATTCTTAAAATAAACAACCACCATCTTTACGAACAGAGAAAATTGTTTATTGAGACTAAAGAATTTTATTAAGAAACAACATGACGCTCAGAGCATAATAACTGAAGTTATAATAACCTGAGCACAACTCAAAAACTTAGCTATGACCCTTTTGTAATAACTAACAAACAAACATTTCAAACTTAATTAATTATGAACAAGCTACAGATAATTTGAAGTTAGATATGAACAAGCTTAATAACAAAATTACATAAATAGAATTTTTCTTATTTAAATGCGACAGTTCGTAGTACAAAACAAATTTTGTTCAGGAATAAGGTTTTCTGAAAATTTCCTGCGAAAATTTTTGCAAAAATTTCCTAAAGGAATTATAATCTATGAGATAAATGAAATAAAAATACAAAAACCAACTGATATTAAAAGAAGAATGATTATTTTACAAGATAATATGAAACTGTGTAAGGGATTACATATGTAACATATTGTCCCGATGTACACATATCTGCGAAGCGACTTACTACCCTGTATATTCCAGAAACTTCTTAGTTTGCCCCAGCCTTAGCAATTTGAAACTATTTTATTAAAATTAAGAATTTTCCACATTAGATCGAACGCACTTCTAATAGGTACCAAACAGTATATATATATATATAGCAAGATTTTACGTATCTCTAAATTATTCACAGAAAATTAATACGGCACATAAATTAGACTTCGGATTGTAAATATTAAGAATAAATAACCGATACAGTCTCACAAAAATAGAAGGATAAAGATAGAGATAAGGGATCAAAAACAACAGTTATTTTTCAAATTTGTATGAAAAGCCCTGAAGAAAATAAGTTCCTCCTTAAATTGAAAACAGTTATATGTATAGAAATCAAACTTGCGATAAAAGTAAAAAAGATAGAAAATAAGAAAATTGTATTTGTTTTTATGACTCACTTTTACATGTAGTATAATTTCCACCGCTATTTTAGCATAGAACGCTATTTTCAAACACGAACTGTTCCAACTCGATAGTCCCTTGCTTTACTGTAAACGGAAAATTCTTTCGTGTTCTCAACCAAATTTATCAAATTCCAGCAATGACACATGCTATGTGATTGTCAGTAGAACATGGAGAAATGTTTCCAGTAAAGTTTCGAGCGACTTATCGCCGATTTTCAGGAGACACTGCGACGATATCGCGTGTACAGTGCTTCTATCGGTGTTGATGCGCTTTAATACATAGTGCAAGAGAACACTAATAAGATTTCCCAGTGGGCCTGTAAATCCTTATAGATCACTCAAAAATATATCATATTGTTTGTTTCAACTACTAGCAATTTAAAACGTCGTCTACATATATTTAGAAAGTTAGCAAAGACATATATTTGTTCCTGAGCATGATTTCTATCAGTTGAGCAAATTGTAGCAAAATGTCCGATACAATTTAATGTTGAATTTGTCTTTTTTTAGGCTAGCTTGATTTGATTACAGGTAGATTTAAACGATCCGTGTGTTGCATCTCCAAGGCATCTTCGACTCATCGATACGCAGTGATACCCGGCAAACTTCTAGTGGACAAGCGACGTTGCTTGCAGGCAGTTTATATACATGTTTTGGCATGTGTTGTCGGCAGGCAATGTCTACAGACGCCTGTAGTCTGCCCGTACGCGCCTTAAGTTTCACTGACAGACATTGTCCGCCGATTACTACGACATCTGTCTGTGGGAGTTCGCTGTGGAGTGCCGAAGCGTGCAGACGTGTCTCTAGTGCCCAGCGTAGTTCGAAAACAACACGTGTCGCCCAACTGTCGAAAGAGAACGCAGCTAAGTGTCCCTTACCCTCTAGGGAGAAGAAAATCCCACGCACCTAACCCCAACCCGAATACTAGCCTCACAGCCTCACGACTAGTTGTTCATTCCGAATTAACTAGCTCGATGATGGCCCAGCAACCGCGACCAGGCTCTCCGGAGCAGACTCGCAGCTACCCCGTGCTACCCCCCCCCCCCCCCGTGGCAGAAGTGCAGCAGAACTCTCCGCACTAACGACGCTAACACTACAAAGAAAAGGAAAATTGAACCAGCAACGCAAATAAACACACACAACAGGTTCGCCGTACTGGAATCCTCAAACGACGCCATGGAAATCGTAGAACCGCCACCAAACCAACTTTCACAGAGAATCCCCCCTCCCCCACCAATATTTGTAGACGACGTCATTGACATACAGACAATGACCAAGTCCCTAGAGAGAGATATCAGCAAGGAGGAATATAACCTTAAGATAAGCAACAACAAGGTGAAAATACTACCGACGAACCCAGAAGCTTACAGAAAACTCACCAAGACACTCAGGACCCTGAACGCTAACTTCCACACCTACCAACTCAAACAGGAAAGGCCTTTCCGGGTGGTCCTACGAAACATACACCACTCAGCAGACATAGACGAACTAAAATACGAACTCTCAAAACTTGGCCACGAAGTCATCAACGTAAGTAACATAAGGCATAGAGTCTCGAAAGATCCGTTATCCTTATTCTTCCTAGACATTAAACAAAAACCGAATAATAAGGAAATATACAGCGTCAGTCGCCTAATGAACGCGATAGTAAAGATCGAGCCACCGCTCGTGAAAAAAGAAATAGTGCAGTGCAAAAGGTGCCAAAGGTACGGTCATACGCAGAAATACTGCAACCATACTTTCCGCTGCGTTAAATGCGCAGGCTCTCACTCCACTGACCAGTGCGCCAAATCACCGGAAACCCCAGCGAAATGCATCCACTGCCAAGGGGACCACCCTGCCAACTACAAAGGCTGCCCAGCATATAAAACACTATACACGAACAGGTACCCTAAGCTCAGAGCAAAAGAGGTATCCAACCAAACAACCAGCCCGCCGAAATTCTCGACTACCCCAACCCCCTCAACCAACCAAACACCCAGTCCTACCAACTTCATCTCCACCTCAACCTCCTATGCCCAAGCATTACAAGGCATCCAAAATAACCCGAACAGCCAAAGGAACCTTCCCCAAAACAGTGTCCCCAACCCACCAAACGCAGACAACTCCTCAAGGCTCGAAAAGCTAATAGAGAAACAATCGGAGCAAATAAATCACTTGCTATCGCTACTAACACTCATCGTGGAAAAATTAGCACGCCCCGACTCAAAATAAAACCAAGGCGCATAGCTCTCTGGAACGCCAACGGTCTAGCGCAACACAAACGTGAACTAGAACTCTTCTTAAAACACCAGCAAATCGACGTAATGCTCGTATCGGAAACCCACTTCACCGACAAGAGCTACCTGAAAATAAATGGTTACAAATTCTACCATACTCAACACCCCAGCGGAAAGGCCCACGGTGGCACCGGAATAATAATCAAAGCAAGTATTAAGCACTACGAACTCCCACCATTCCAGAAAGACTACCTCCAAGCAACAAACGTAGCAATAGAAGACTGTCATGGCTCAATCACCACCTCAGCAGTATACTGCCCTCCCAGACACTCCATCGCCAAAGAAGACTTTGATAACTTCCTGGACACCCTGGGCAACAGATTCATAGTTGGAGGAGACTATAACGCCAAGCACATCCAATGGGGCAGCAGACTGGTTACAGCAAGAGGAAAAAACCTCTTAAACAGCATAATAAACAACAACCTCAACTACCTCACCACATACGAACCCACATACTGGCCCACTGACACCAACAAAATACCCGACCTTCTCGACTTCTTCATAACTAAAAATATCCCATCAAGACACGTCCAGATCAACTCCTCGGCAGATCTCTCCTCTGATCATTCTCCCGTGATAGCAACAGTCAGTTCAACAATCATCGAGAGTACACCTAATGGCTCCATTCACAACCAACACACCAACTGGCAGCTCTTCAGAGAAGTCTTTACACACTCAACCTCAGCCTTCACCCCACTAAAAACAAAGGAAGATATCGAAGCAGCCACGGAATACTTAAACACGAGCATAATAAACGCAATCCGCCTCTCCACACCGACAAAGCCAACCAACAGCAAACAAGAATATCCACAATTCATATTAAAAAAAATAGCAGAAAAACGTAGACTAAGAAGAGTGTGGCAGACCCACAGAACACCGGAGGACAAACGAAAACTTAACAACGCAACTAGAAAGCTAACCAGAACCTTAACAAACTATAAAAACGACTGCTTCCATAAATACCTCGCCAGCTTATCGCCCACAGCCGACACCAACTACTCACTATGGAAGGCCTCCAGGAAACTCACACGCCCCCCACAAATAATCCCACCTATCCGCCGTCCGCAAGGTGGATGGGCGCGAAGCCCTATCGAAAAAGCCGACCTGTTTGCAAAACACTTGACAAAAGTATTCAAACCCCATTCCCCCCAAGCCGCCGCGGACGTTACTGAATACCTACACACCCCCTTCCAAATGTCCCCTCCTATCGAACCCTTCTCCTCTGCTGAGACTATAGAAACAATCAGTCGCCTAAACCCCAAGAAAGCAGCAGGACACGACCTAATAGGCAATAGAGCAATCAAGGAACTTCCCACAAAAGGGATAGCACTCATCACATCGATTTTTAATGCTATCCTTCGCCTGGAACACTATCCTAAGGCTTGGAAAATCTCATTGATTACCCTCATCCCTAAACCCGGTAAACCGATACACGAAACCTGCTCCTATCGCCCAATCAGTCTTTTACCTACCCTGTCCAAACTATTCGAGAAGATGCTCACGAACCGACTCCTTCCAATCCTAGAGAACTTGAAAACACTCCCAGATCACCAATTCGGCTTCCGAAAACATCATTCTACAGTAGAGCAAATCCACCGCTTAACTCATACGATCAGCCAAACACTTGAAAAGAAAGAATATTGCTCAGCGGTTTTCCTAGACATCCAACAGGCATTCGATAAAGTATGGCATGAAGGGCTACTATACAAACTTAAAAAGATCCTACCCCACCCCTACTTCTCCATCCTAAAATCATACCTAACCAATAGACAATTCATGGTTAAATACCTAGACGCCACTTCCGCAACATTCCCAATAGAAGCCGGCATACCCCAAGGTAGTGTCCTCGGTCCCCTACTGTACTCCATCTACACTGCCGACCTACCTATATCAGACGATATAACAATAGCGACATTTGCAGACGACACAGCGCTATTAGCTTCCCACGCAGACCCGGTAATAGCCTCATCCACTCTCCAGCGAAGTCTCGACTCCATGGAAAAGTGGTTTCACAAATGGGGCTTCAAAGTCAACGAAAAGAAATCCTCACATGTAACCTTCACGCTCCGAAAACAAACCTGCCCCCAGGTCACCATCAACAATGCAACAGTTCCTAGCAGGGACACAGTCCGATACCTGGGCATGACCCTGGACAGGAGACTAACGTGGAAGACACACATCACAGATAAAAGGAAGCAACTAAAGGACAAACTAAAAAAACTCTATTGGCTCACGGGCCGACGCTCC
Source organism: Bombus huntii (assembly GCF_024542735.1). Taxonomy (NCBI): domain Eukaryota; kingdom Metazoa; phylum Arthropoda; class Insecta; order Hymenoptera; family Apidae; genus Bombus; species Bombus huntii. Next base: position 26,726 of record NW_026099332.1, on the reverse strand, counting down.
AAACTAAATTTACAGAATAAAATTACCCTTTACAAGACCGTAATAAAACCTGTCTGGACCTACGGAATCCAACTATGGGGAACAGCAAGTAACTCCAACATCGAAATACTCCAACGCTTCCAATCGAAAACGCTAAGATCCCTAATTGACGCACCTTGGTATGTAACCAATGAAACAATACACCGCGACCTCAAGATACCCACCGTCAAAGAGGAAATAGCAAAATATAGCAACAGATACAGCAAAAGAATCAACAAACACCGAAACCCCCTAATCACTGGACTACTCGATACGACGGACCAGATTCGCAGGTTGAAGAGGCACTACCCGCTAGACCTAAACGTTAGATTCATTTAATTATCCAAATCAAGCATATGCACTTACTTATAATACTTATAGATCATAAATTATAACTATCTATAATAAGTATTAACTTATTGTAAATAAACAGCCATGTCACTGCGCCACGCCAGAAAAATTACTGAAAATTCTCAACGCGAGAATTGATTGTAATTTCAACAAATAAATAAAAAAAAAAAAAATCTGTCTGTGGACAATAGGCCGTCAGTGTGGAGTTATCTTTACCCGAATAATTTAAGAAATATAAAATAAACTTCAACGAAAAGTTGCTAGCTTCGATATCTTACTAATACAATGTTATCGAAATTGAATAAACCTCGTTACTGTATTTAAAAGGAAATTGCATTTATATTTCAAGTTTATAGAGACAACAACAACAACCAAACAAAGAATCGCAACGAAGAAATAAACGGATACAACAAACAGAACACTGGATCGAAGATAGAACAATAAACAAGATAGAACCAAGAAAACAACAGTAACGAAGAACCGGGGCGCAGAAAAAAGCACGAAGCGTGCGAGCTGGAGAGGAAACCTGTGACCGTCGGTGCAAGCGGTAAGCATACAAAATGGTTGCCGAGCAGGAATAATCGGCTGGAGAGCCAACCTGCTGGGACCGAGCTATATGGTGGCAGGTATCGCGTGGCGCCAGCTAAGCGAGCTGTCGCCCGAAAGGGTAGGTTTAACTTGTCCAATGATCCGCAAGGAGAGGGCAAGTCGCGCGCCGACCATCTATGCGCGCCATTCCCAAGTCGAACGTGAACATCTAAATGCGAAGCCAGTATGCGTTTTTACTGCAGGTATGGCGCGGTCGACCAAAAGGTCGGGCCCTCAAACGCACACATTACTTGTACAATTCGAGTGCCGCAGATACGGAAAAGCAATTTATAATTTATCGTAATTTATCGTAATGCGAATTATGGAGCGTTGTCATAAATAGATTTTTATTTAAAACGAAATTCTTAAATATCCTTTTGTATCAATTCACATAACGTTAATAAATCAATATTAGACATATTACTCATAAATTGTACATATCTTTGTGCATATACGCATAGTTTTCGTGCATATATCAATATTTGTATATTTTATGTGTATAACTTTCATATGCTTTTCGCAAATTTTACATTCATAAACATCTGCAATCTACACGTTACGTTTTTCGTTGTATTTACAAGTACGGACATTAGATATTCTATTACATTCTTTTATTATAATCTTTTGATATATTTATAGTTGTTTAATTATTAGGTCATCCCATAAGTTCGTGCCGTTTTTCGAGAGGTTATATATGTTAAGATCGTTTACATACCTTTCAGTTTCATGAAAAAATGTAATCCCCCTCTCGTTGTACAACTTCTTCCCATTTTTCTGGTAGGTTCCGTCTCGATAAAAGTTCTCTTGTTTTGACATTTTGTTGATGTAATTTGATTATTCATTTACATATTTTATTATATCATTATAAATTAAATTAAATTTTAAATATATAGTATAATTAAATTACATTTAATTTCCAATTAAAAAATTTAATATTAAATTAATATATTTAATTAATATAATTTATTATTTATTAATTTTTATAATTTTAATAATTACTTTTTTATTAAATAAATTTTTATCAATATATAAAAAATTTAACATAGAAAAAAACTTACCTTATGAATGTGGATTTAATCCAATCACAAAAATAAATATTCCATTTTCATTACCATTTTATTTAATTTCATTAACATTTTTAATTTTTGATGTAGAAATTATTTTACTAATTCCTTTAATTTCATATATCAAAACATTAAATTTTTTATATTTATTTATTTTAATAATTTTTTTATTTTTAATATTAATTTTTTCTTTATTAATAGAATGATCATGTAATTATTTAAATTGAATATTTTAGATTATTCTAATTAAATATTTTAATATATATATATATATATATATATATAAGGATTTAAAAAATAAATCAATCTTTAAGTCGAAATTAAAAGTAAATTTTACTTCTTATATAAATTTAAATTTATATATTAAATAAAATAAATTTTAAATTGAAGCCAAATTAGAGGCATTTTATTGTTAATAAAATAATTGAATTTAATATTCCAATTTATTAATATATATATATAAATATTATATAAAAAAAATTATTTTAAAAATTATACAAAATTTAAAATTTAATTTAATTTATATAGTTTAAATAAAACATTATACTTTCAATATAAAATTATTAATAAATAAAAAATTAATTGTAAATAGAAATAATTCAATAAAGCTTCTAACTTTAATAATTGATTTAAAATATCATTATTTCTTAGAATTTATTATTAATAATAATATTTAAAATTTAAATTCATATATATATATATATATAATAAATATTATTTAAAAATTTAAAAAAATTTCCCTAATATTTTCAATCTAATGCTCTAATATAAGCTACTTATATACTATAAATAAACAAATTTTTTTTCTTTTTATTTAATATATGAATATAATTTAAATTAAATTAATATCATTAATATTAATAAATATAAATATAATAATAATAATAAAGAAATTTTAAATATAAAATTTATTTCTAATATATCACAAATATATCTTATAATTTTTCCTATAAATTTTTCTAATAAACCTTTCTCAAAATAAAATTCATAATAAATTATTTTATTTATTAATTGATTTATTATAAACTTATAAAAAAATTCTATTATAAAAAATCTTTTAATAAATATCTTACTTTTTTTAAAAAAATTAATATTTAATATTAATATTGGAAATATTAATCCTAATAAAATTATTTTAAATACAAAATATTTATAAATATAAATTAAATTAATATTTAAATGATAAAAAAATAAATTAAGAATAAATTTTCTTAACATTAATATTATTTATAAATTAATTAATATAACTCTAATTATAATATAATCTTCTCTTAAATATATTAAATTTATTATATAATTATTTATTATTATAAATATTAATTTTAATTATAAATATTAATATTAAATAAAATTAAATAATTAGAATAATAATTATTTCCTAAACCTCCAACTAAATTAACTCATTTTAATCAATTTATATTTATTAAAATATTTAATCTCAATAAAAATATTAAATTTCTTAAAATAAAAAAATTTATAAACTTAAATAAGATAATAATAACAATTACAATTGTAACCTCATTCATTTTTAAATTAAATTTATAATATTAATTTTTCGATGACCAAATTCATAATTTATTCTAACTAATAATGATAGATCTATAACTCCTTCACATACAGAATAAATTAAATAAATTCATCTATTAAAATCAATTAAAATTATATAAAATAAAATAATTGAAATTAAATATTCCAACCCAATTAAAAAATTAAAAAAATAAATATTATTATTTAATAAAATAACTAAAATTATTAAAACAAAATTCAAAATAATAAATTCTAAAATAAATTTAATATTAACCAACTTAAAAAAATTAAATTTCTTAATACAATAATTTTCAAAAATTAATATATATATATATTAAAATATTTATTAAAATATTATTAATTTATATTAAATTATTTTTTTATTAAAATTTTAATTAATAATTAATTCTTTAAAATATTTTATACACACATATACACTCATATATATATATAAATAATCTATATGTCGGAGATAAGAGGACACCGGTGCCTTCCCTCTGAAACCTCGGGAAAATCCATAAAAACGTTGTAATTAAAATCTACAGTTGTAACTAAACGATTTGCCGTCATTCTAACCAATTGTATTTGTTTGAGACTTGTGACAATGAGCTTGGGCTCAAGGCGACAATTAGTCGCCGAACGTGCCCGCGGTCAACGGGACGAACTCTCCATCTAACAAAGGCATTGAGTATTCCTATAGCTGTCCTTAAAAGAAAGATTTGTAGCGGCACGTGGCAGTAAACATTCCAACGGTTTCTGTCCCGTAGCTCGCCACACGCAGATCCTATTCTCCGGGCAGGATGTTTACCAAATGTCGACGCGTCTCCACAGTACGTGATCGGCTAGCCCGAGGACCGTCATAAACACTAATATCTAGTTACCTAAAATCCTTCAACAGATACACAGTCTTTGTCCCAGTTACGGGAAGACAGGAGAGACCTATTTTTCCACGAACGACGTCTCCCACTAGCAACCCTCCCTCAAGGGCAGCTAGCATCCTTTTCTAACTACCGATATGGAGATTGGCCGATTAGCAGCAACTTCAATTTCTCTTACTTTCCGAACGTAGGATGTCCCCGACGAATCCGATGATCTCGTGTCCTTAGACACACCCCGTCATAGTTTTCCTCTGGGGTATCACCGGGTCGGAAAGTCATTCTCTCTTGCGGTCTCATCGACAAAAAAAGAGATTAACGCCAGCGACTATTAACACAGAATCCGACTTAGATCTTTGCGAGTGCGTACGGCTACCGTCCCGTTGTCCGCGGGTTCGTTATTGAACCTAGGATCATTGTCATTAGTTTCTCGAGTATCTAATTACCACGGTTACTTGTCCGGTTCTATGGTAATCGTACACACACACACACGCACACACACACACACACATATATATTTTTTTATTAAAATTTTAATTAATAATTAATCTTTTTATTGTAAATAAAATATTTTTATTTACTAATTTTTTAATAAAAACTAAAATTTTTTAATAAAATTTATATTAATATTTATATATCTTTTATCCTATTTTTATCAATTTTTTATTCTAATTTAAAACTTATTAACAATATTATTATATATATTTTATTTATAAAAAATTTAATTTTAATTAAAATTTTATTCTCTCCGTTTATTACGCCCCAAGGCTTACTGTAGGCCGTGTTCCTAACCGTCGCAAACAGATCGTCTTACATGACCGTCGAGATATACACAAAGTAGCGATAAACGCATAGTTGTCGTCAAGCAGCGAGTTCCAGAAACATCTATTCGCCTTCGGTGCGTTATTTTATCCGCATAAAGAAAGAAGCTGGTATACGTGATCATAGGCGCGAACGGTGGCGTGATCCGAGCGTAGTGGGGGTCGTCTTCCAGAGAAGACAAAGGACCAAATGGAAGGGCAGTCAGTGGCAAATGAGAATTCAAACGGGATGCATCGAAAGGTTCAGACGAATAAAATCAAAGTCGCTTAGTCTAACGAATACATCGAGAAATATCATAAAATCGGGTCAAATTACTGTAACAAACTAATTGTATCATCGTTAAATCATTTGTGACGTATTCATTATAACTTTAAATATCGTTAAATATACACGTTTATATTAACTGTGTTAATTCAAAGTTAAAATCATTTGAACTATCTCTGTTATTCTAAACGAAACAGGGGAACGACTAATTCGCGGCGTCGATTATCATAATCGTAGCAAAAATTTACGTCTCCCGCTCACACGTTTCCCTCGCGATCGCGTCTCTACGCGAACGGTCGTAACATTTGGTCCTTCGAGCCGGATCACGAGCATTGGACGATCAAGTGAACAGAGATACAGCAGTAAATCATACAGTGATACACATGATCACATCATCATCAGCATCGCAGCAACCGTTAGCGGCGAACCTCGCGCCAACAACTAGAGGGTCAACTTCCGCAAGGAAATGTCTTACACGTCAAATCAGACACGCACGGTGACGAGCAACGTTTCAATTCGCGACAACAAGGTATGCTCGTTCATTGTATTGTCTTTACAATCCGCTATAACATTTTTTTCATCTTTATTTTTACACTGCGATTTAAGGCAAGAAAAATGATTGAAAGTTTCTTTTGTTCTTGTTTCAAATCATTTTTCCTTCTTAAAAAGGATTTTAAGAAAGATAAAAAATATATTTTTCTCAAAGTATGATAGCGTTTGTGATAGATCATGTATGATCTTGTCCTTTCTTTGCAATGCTATATCTAGTGTCCTTAAATGTTCCATATCTTTTCATTTACTTATACTCTCATCTTATTCTTCTGGTCTGAAAGTATAACTGTTACAGCTTTTAATGGTGTTTTGTTTTTATCTCTTGAATATGAGGTGGAATGGTGTAATAGGTACTGAAGTACACTAGGTGATATTTAACCAATAATGCAAATAACATCGGCTGATTCTTAACGTCGATAAACAATAGCGTCGTTCGGTTGATTTCTCGATAAAAGCGTACCCGTTTCTTTTCGTCTTTCGCGTCTCACGGCTCGTGGTCGAATGTGCTTATTTTTTCGACCGAACTGATTCTTTTTCCATTGCCCATCGATATCATCATCCCCACTGACGTGCGTTCGTTATAAGTGCCCTCGTGGCTGGCGCCTGTATGCCCTTCGGCTGAAGAGAAATTCGGCTGAAGGAGCGTGAAGATATCGATGACAGATTGAGTGCGTCGTGTCGCGTTTCGACGGCGTAGCGTAGCGCTTTGTATCGCGGAGCCGTTGGAAAGTTCCATAGTCCTTGTCGCCACAGTACCCCCTTACCAGTGATAACGCTACGTAAATAAAAGAATATATGGATATTACGAAGTAGCGTGCGCGTTGGCCGGTTCTTAACACTTATCCGAAACCTGCCTGAAACCGATCGGGAAATCGGACTCTTCGCCCAGACCGCGTAACGTATCTATTCCGGGTATTTTCTCCGTTTGTCGTTTGGTTATTGGCGTTCGCCCTGCTTTCGTCGCGGACATTCGTTTGGTCTACCGGAATTAGCACGTTGCGAGTCTCGGCGGACCTTTGTTCGAGGTCTTCGGGAATGACAAACGCAGGCTTCAAGCGATCTATGGAAACCGTTACGTCGCGATTATTTATTTTTACCGTATATGTCTTATCACCTCTCTGTATGACTTTATACGGTGCATCGTACGGTGGCTGTAGTAATGGTCCTCCAATCGCGTCGTGGCGCACGAATACGTATGGCGACGTCTCTAATTCCTTGAAGACGAAAATTTTCTTTTCGCCGTGGCGAGTAATCGGGTGTGGTCTGACCCTCTCCATGCGTTCTCTCAGCCGGTCGCGTATTCCAAGTTGGCCCGTTGACTAGTTGGCAAAAAGAATTCCGCCGGCAGACGTATGCCGGTGCCGTAAATCATTTCGGCCGCCGTTGCGTTTAGGTCCTCCTTTATCGCGGTTCTTATACCTAATAAGACGATCGGGAGAATTCCGACCCAGTTGCTCGTGTCGTGGCATTTGATCGCCGCCTTTAATTGTCTGTGTAGGCGTTCTACCATCCCGTTAGACGCTGGATGGTAGGCCGTTGTACGCAAATGTTTGACGCCGAGCAACCGCTAGCGTTCCGAACGTTCCGACGGGCGAGGATACGTGTCTGGTGACTTTGTTGCGCTGACACGGTATGCATTGTCGTGTCCACGTTCGGCAATCTTTATTTACCGACGGCCAGACGAAGCGCGTCGCTACCAATTTTCGCGTAGCTCGCATCCCCGGGTGGGAAAGTCCATGTAGCGCTTGGAATACGGTGCGGCGTAACGGTTCCGGTACGTACGGTCGCACGGTCTCGGTTTTAATATCGCAGTATAACTCGACGTTGTGATCGGGAAATCGTACTTTTCTCAGCTGCAACGCGCTCGAGCCAGCATTGATAATTTTGCGTAGCTCGCTATCCTTTTCTTGCGCTGCAGCTAGCGTATGGTGATCTATTGGTTTTCCGATCGCTTCGATGCGAGATAGAGTATCGGCTACGTTATTTTCTACCCCTTTTATGTGACGGATATCCGTCGTAAACTGTCCGACGTAGTCCAGATGTCGAAACTGTCTCGGCGAACACTTATCGAGGTTCTACAAACATTGTGGCCTTTTTCCTACTTAGTTCGGTAATTTTCAATTTTAAGGTGTTGAACAATTTCGTTTCGTTGTAATTTAAGATTTGTTAACGAGCACTTTTCACAAACTGACCGCTGTTACTTATTATATATATATATATATATATATATATATATATATATATATATATATATATATATATATATATATATATATATATATATATATATATATATATATATATATCAATTAATTATTAACAATTTGGGTATTAGCTAATAAAAAAATATAATAATTAAATTGCATTTAATAGTAATTTTTAAAATATATCTAACTTTTTATAAATAATTGAATAATTTTTATTCCTATAAATTAACTATATAATTCTAAAATTATTATTAAATTACAATTTAATAAATTTAATTATATTTTAAAAATTAAATTTATAAACTATATAATAAGCTAAATTAAGCTTATAGGTTCATACCCTATCGATAAATTCAAAAAGTTTTATATAAAATATAAAAATATAAGTAATATGTCTGATAAAAGATACATTTTGATAAAATATTTATGTATATAATTAAATTATACTATTACTATTTATATAATAAGTTAAAAACTAATAGAAATTTTTCTATATAAATTTTATTTTTATATACAATATTTAATTTTTTCAAAAAAAAAAAAAAAAAAAAAAATTATTTTTTATAATAAAATATATATATATTATCTTATTTATCAGTAATTATTTTATTTTTTATTATATTAAATTCATCAAGAATTTACATTAAATGATTATCAATAGAATTTTCAACAATTATTTTAATTTAGAATAATTAATATTAAACCAAATAATAAAATTGTTAGAATCATATATTTTATAATATCATCAATTCCAAGATTATTAATTATTATTATTATTTCTTTAAATTATACACAAATTTTTATTTTTAAAAATTATATAATTAATTTTCTAATAAATTTATCTATATTTTTAAAAATTGGTTTATTTCCGTTTTGTTTTTGAATAATTTATATTTATAATATATCTTCATGAAATCAAATTTTAATTATTTCAACATTTATAAAATTTATTCCAATTTATTTTTTTTCTTCAATAACTTTCATTACACCATATCTAATTCTTACTTTATTTATTAATAATACATTCATTGCTTTATATACAAATATACAACTTCTCTATAAAAAAATTATTTGGATGTTCATCAATTTTTAATTCATTATTTTTTTATTTTATTCTTCATACTAATAAAAACTTATTCATATTATTAATTCTAATTTATTTATGTATATTTTCAACTTTAATATATTTTTTTAATTTTTATAATGTAAATAATTTAAATTTTAGAAATTTTTCAATATATTCATATTTTATTATTTATATATTCCTCTTTACCATTATTTTTTTCATTTATATTCAAATGAGAATTTATTTATAATTTAAATTTAAATTTAAGAAACAATTTAATAATTTTGTTATTATTAACAAGAATAATTATAATATGAAATTATTTCATTTTACTAAAATATATTTTATTAAAATTTAAATTTAGTAAAATAATTATACATTTTGAAATTTTTCATATAAAAATCTACATTCTAATTACAATTTTATTTTTTCTTTTATATTTATTTTATTTAATTTAATACAAATATTATTAATTTAATCTTTAAATTTGCAATTTAATATTTTTCTTAAACTATATTAAATATTATAAAATAAATTTTAAAATAGTATTAAAAAATTTTTAATTTTTGTAAATAAATTTACAGTTTATTTCTTTTTCAGACATAATACTTTATTATTTAAAAATTTTTAAATTAATTTTTAAAATTTAATTTAATTTAATTAAATTAAAATTATTATAATTATAATTAAACATTTAATTAATTAATTTATATTAAATTAATATTTAAGATTTCATGTTAAATAAACTATTAATCTTCAAAATTAATTATATAAATTTTATATTTATAAATCTTAATAAAAAAAATGATTAATATCAACTAATCATAAAAACATTGGAATAATATATTTTATTTTTGCAATATGATCAGGAATAATTGGATCTTCAATAAGATTATTAATTCGAATAGAACTTAGTCATCCTGGAATACGAATAATTTATGCTATATTAGGAATTGGATTCCTAGGATTTATTGTATGAGCTCATCATATATTTACCGTTGAATTAGATGTTGATACTCGAGCTTATTTTACATCAGCAACAATAATTATTGCTGTTCCTACAGGAATTAAAGTATTTAGATGATTAGCAACTTATCATGGTTCAAAAATAAATTTTAATATTACAATCATTTGATCTATTGGTTTTATTTTAATATTTACAATTGGAGGATTAACAGGAGTAATATTATCTAATTCATCAATTGATATTATTTTACATGATACTTATTATGTAGTAGGACATTTTCATTATGTACTATCAATAGGAGCAGTTTTTGTTATTATTACTAGATTTATTCATTGATACCCAATAATTACAGGTCTAATATTAAATCAAAAATGATTAAAAATTCAATTTATTATAATATTTATTGGTGTAAATATAACTTTTTTCCCTCAACATTTTTTAGGCTTAATATCTATACCACGACGATATTCAGATTATCCTGATTCTTATTATTGTTGAAATTTAATTTCATCAATTGGAGCAATAATTTCAATAAATAGAATATTATTTTTCATTTTTATTATTTTTGAAAGATTAATTTCAAAACGATTAGTTATATTTAAATTTCATCAATCTTCTTTAGAATGATTAAACAATTATCCTCCCTTAGATCATTCACTAATTGAAATTCCTTTAATTATAAATAATAAAATTAAAAATATTTTTAATAATTAAAATTTAAAAATTTATTAATAAATAATATATATATATATATAATTATTAATATGGCAGATTAGTGCTTTGAATTTAAAATTCAATTATAAAGATTTTTATCTTTTATTAATAAATTAATTTAATAAAATTATATAATGAATTTCAAATTCAAATAAATTTTAATTATTAAAAATTTCTACATGAAATATATTTACATTTCAAGATTCAAATTCTTTTTATTCTGATAATTTAATTTCCTTTCATAATTTAACTATAATAATAATAATTATTATTATTTCTTTAACAACATTTTTTATTATAGATTTTATATATAATAATTATTTAAATCTAACTCTTTTAAAAAATCATACAATTGAAATTATTTGAACTTTATCTCCTATAATTATTTTAATAATTATTTGTTTTCCATCTTTAAAAATTTTATATTATATCGATGAAATTGTAAATCCTCATTTTTCTATTAAAGCTATTGGCCATCAATGATATTGATCTTATGAATATCCAGAATTTAATAATTATGAATTTGATTCATATATATTAAATTATGAACTAATAAATCAATTTCGATTATTAGAAACTGATAATCGATTAATTATTCCATTTAAAATTTCTATACGAATAATTATTTCTTCATTAGATGTTATTCATTCATGAACTATTCCATCATTAGGAATTAAAGTAGATGCTATTCCTGGTCGAATTAATCAATTAAATTTATTTTGTATCCGTCCAAGAGTTTATTTTGGACAATGCTCTGAAATTTGTGGAATAAATCATAGATTTATACCTATTATATTAGAAAGAACTTCTTATGAATTATTTATAAATTGAATTAAAAATAAAATTTGAAAAATTAGTTAATTTAAATAACTTTAGATTATCATTCTAAAATTAATATTTTATTATTATTTTTCTATCATTAGATGTCTGAAATAAAGAATTGATCTTTTAAATCAATTATAGTAATTAAAATTTACTTCTAATGAATACCACAAATAATACCTATTAATTGATTAGTTATCTTTATAATATGTTTAATATGTTTATTTACTATTATAATTTTAAGAAATTCATTTTTATTATATATTATCATAAAAAATATTTATAATATAAATAATAATAATAATAAAAATAATTTAATTAAAAAATGAAAATGATTATGATAAACAATTTATTTGAAATGTTTGATCCTTCAATTAATAATTATATTCAATTAAATTGAATTTTTATAATTTTACCAATTATTTTATTTCCAAATTCATATTGATTAATTCCTTCACGAATTTTAATAATTTTTAAATTATTTATTGAATATTTATTTAATGAATTTAAAATAATGATAAACTAATAAATATTCAATAAATATTTTTTCATTCTTAAGAATTATAATTCATATTATAATATTAAATTTATTTAGATTAATTCCTTATATCTTTACATCAACAAGACATTTAATATTTAATCTATCAATAGCATTATCTTTATGATTAAGATTTTTAATTTACTCAATTATTAATTTTCCTATAAAAACTTTAAGACATTTAGTACCATTAAATTCTCCAAAATTTTTAATAAATTTTATAGTAATTATTGAACTTATTAGACTTTTTATTCGCCCTTGAACATTATCAATTCGTCTTTCAGCAAATTTAATTTCAGGACATCTTATTCTTATTTTACTAAGAAATTTTATAATAAACTTCATTATTTTATCACCATTAACTTTAATAATTCAAAATATATTATTAATTCTAGAAATTTCAATAGCTTTAATTCAAGCTTATGTATTCTCAATTTTATTAACATTATATTTTTCTGAATCAAATTAATGAAAAAAAACTTTCCTTTTCATATTGTTACTATTAGACCATGACCAATTATTGTCTCTTTTAATACTATACATATATTATTAAGAACAATTTTATGAATTTCTTTCAATAATTTATTAATTATAATCTTAAATTTATTAATTTTAATTTTATCAACAATAATATGATTCCGAGATATTATTCGAGAAAGAACATTTCAAGGAATACATTCTTTTTATATTTTATCAATAATAAAATTTAGAATAATTATATTTATTATTTCTGAACTATTTTTTTTTATTTCATTTTTTTGAACATTCTTCCATAATTCAATTTCTCCTTCAATTGAAATTAATTTAATATGACCACCTAAAATAATTAAATTTTTTAATCCATTTGAAATCCCTTTATTAAACTCAATTATTTTAATTATATCAGGATTTTCAGTAACATTAAGACATTATAATATATTAAATAACAAATTTAAATCAAGAATATCAATATTAATGTCAACAATTTTTTTAGGATTTTATTTTAATTTTATACAAATTTTTGAATATTATAATTCATTCTGCTGTATTAATGATAGAATTTTTGGATCTATTTTTTTTTTTTTTTATCCACTGGTTTTCATGGTATTCATGTCTTAATTGGAACATTATTTTTATTATATTCTTTAATTCGAATAATAAAAAATCATTTTTCAACAATTCATCATATTAATTTTGAATTTGCTATTTGATATTGACATTTTGTTGATGTAATTTGATTATTCATTTACATATTTTATTATATCATTATAAATTAAATTAAATTTTAAATATATAGTATAATTAAATTACATTTAATTTCCAATTAAAAAATTTAATATTAAATTAATATATTTAATTAATATAATTTATTATTTATTAATTTTTATAATTTTAATAATTACTTTTTTATTAAATAAATTTTTATCAATATATAAAAAATTTAACATAGAAAAAAACTTACCTTATGAATGTGGATTTAATCCAATCACAAAAATAAATATTCCATTTTCATTACCATTTTATTTAATTTCATTAACATTTTTAATTTTTGATGTAGAAATTATTTTACTAATTCCTTTAATTTCATATATCAAAACATTAAATTTTTTATATTTATTTATTTTAATAATTTTTTTATTTTTAATATTAATTTTTTCTTTATTAATAGAATGATCATGTAATTATTTAAATTGAATATTTTAGATTATTCTAATTAAATATTTTAATATATATATATATATATATATATATATATATATATATATATATATATATATATATATATATATATAAGGATTTAAAAAATAAATCAATCTTTAAGTCGAAATTAAAAGTAAATTTTACTTCTTATATAAATTTAAATTTATATATTAAATAAAATAAATTTTAAATTGAAGCCAAATTAGAGGCATTTTATTGTTAATAAAATAATTGAATTTAATATTCCAATTTATTAATATATATATATATATATAAATATTATATAAAAAAAATTATTTTAAAAATTATACAAAATTTAAAATTTAATTTAATTTATATAGTTTAAATAAAACATTATACTTTCAATATAAAATTATTAATAAATAAAAAATTAATTGTAAATAGAAATAATTCAATAAAGCTTCTAACTTTAATAATTGATTTAAAATATCATTATTTCTTATAATTTATTATTAATAATAATATTTAAAATTTAAATTCATATATATATATATATATATATATATAATAAATATTATTTAAAAATTTAAAAAAATTTCCCTAATATTTTCAATCTTATGCTCTAATATAAGCTACTTATATACTATAAATAAACAAATTTTTTTTTCTTTTTATTTAATATATGAATATAATTTAAATTAAATTAATATCATTAATATTAATAAATATAAATATAATAATAATAATAAAGAAATTTTAAATATAAAATTTATTTCTAATATATCACAAATATATCTTATAATTTTTCCTATAAACTTTTCTAATAAACCTTTCTCAAAATAAAATTCATAATAAATTATTTTATTTATTAATTGATTTATTATAAACTTATAAAAAAATTCTATTATAAAAAATCTTTTAATAAATATCTTACTTTTTTTAAAAAAATTAATATTTAATATTAATATTGGAAATATTAATCCTAATAAAATTATTTTAAATACAAAATATTTATAAATATAAATTAAATTAATATTTAAATGATAAAAAAATAAATTAAGAATAAATTTTCTTAACATTAATATTATTTATAAATTAATTAATATAACTCTAATTATAATATAATCTTCTCTTAAATATATTAAATTTATTATATAATTATTTATTATTATAAATATTAATTTTAATTATAAATATTAATATTAAATAAAATTAAATAATTAGAATAATAATTATTTCCTAAACCTCCAACTAAATTAACTCATTTTAATCAATTTATATTTATTAAAATATTTAATCTCAATAAAAATATTAAATTTCTTAAAATATAAAAATTTATAAACTTAAATAAGATAATAATAACAATTACAATTGTAACCTCATTCATTTTTAAATTAAATTTATAATATTAATTTTTCGATGACCAAATTCATAATTTATTCTAACTAATAATGATAGATCTATAACTCCTTCACATACAGAATAAATTAAATAAATTCATCTATTAAAATCAATTAAAATTATATAAAATAAAATAATTGAAATTAAATATTCCAACCCAATTAAAAAATTAAAAAAATAAATATTATTATTTAATAAAATAACTAAAATTATTAAAACAAAATTCAAAATAATAAATTCTAAAATAAATTTAATATTAACCAACTTAAAAAAATTAAATTTCTTAATACAATAATTTTCAAAAATTAATATATATATATATATAATTATATATATATAAATATATATATTATAATAATATATATTAATATATATATTTTAATATATATATATATATTAAAATATTTATTAAAATATTATTAATTTATATTAAATTATTTTTTTATTAAAATTTTAATTAATAATTAATTCTTTAAAATATTTTATACACACATATACACTCATATATATATATAAATAATCTATATGTCGGAGATAAGAGGACACCGGTGCCTTCCCTCTGAAACCTCGGGAAAATCCATAAAAACGTTGTAATTAAAATCTACAGTTGTAACTAAACGATTTGCCGTCATTCTAACCAATTGTATTTGTTTGAGACTTGTGACAATGAGCTTGGGCTCAAGGCGACAATTAGTCGCCGAACGTGCCCGCGGTCAACGGGACGAACTCTCCATCTAACAAAGGCATTGAGTATTCCTATAGCTGTCCTTAAAAGAAAGATTTGTAGCGGCACGTGGCAGTAAACATTCCAACGGTTTCTGTCCCGTAGCTCGCCACACGCAGATCCTATTCTCCGGGCAGGATGTTTACCAAATGTCGACGCGTCTCCACAGTACGTGATCGGCTAGCCCGAGGACCGTCATAAACACTAATATCTAGTTACCTAAAATCCTTCAACAGATACACAGTCTTTGTCCCAGTTACGGGAAGACAGGAGAGACCTATTTTTCCACGAACGACGTCTCCCACTAGCAACCCTCCCTCAAGGGCAGCTAGCATCCTTTTCTAACTACCGATATGGAGATTGGCCAATTAGCAGCAACTTCAATTTCTCTTACTTTCCGAACGTAGGATGTCCCCGACGAATCCGATGATCTCGTGTCCTTAGACACACCCCGTCATAGTTTTCCTCTGGGGTATCACCGGGTCGGAAAGTCATTCTCTCTTGCGGTCTCATCGACAAAAAAAGAGATTAACGCCAGCGACTATTAACACAGAATCCGACTTAGATCTTTGCGAGTGCGTACGGCTACCGTCCCGTTGTCCGCGGGTTCGTTATTGAACCTAGGATCATTGTCATTAGTTTCTCGAGTATCTAATTACCACGGTTACTTGTCCGGTTCTATGGTAATCGTACACACACACACACGCACACACACACACACACATATATATATTTTTTTATTAAAATTTTAATTAATAATTAATCTTTTTATTGTAAATAAAATATTTTTATTTACTAATTTTTTAATAAAAACTAAAATTTTTTAATAAAATTTATATTAATATTTATATATCTTTTATCCTATTTTTATCAATTTTTTATTCTAATTTAAAACTTATTAACAATATTATTATATATATTTTATTTATAAAAAATTTAATTTTAATTAAAATTTTATTCTCTCCGTTTATTACGCCCCAAGGCTTACTGTAGGCCGTGTTCCTAACCGTCGCAAACAGATCGTCTTACATGACCGTCGAGATATACACAAAGTAGCGATAAACGCATAGTTGTCGTCAAGCAGCGAGTTCCAGAAACATCTATTCGCCTTCGGTGCGTTATTTTATCCGCATAAAGAAAGAAGCTGGTATACGTGATCATAGGCGCGAACGGTGGCGTGATCCGAGCGTAGTGGGGGTCGTCTTCCAGAGAAGACAAAGGACCAAATGGAAGGGCAGTCAGTGGCAAATGAGAATTCAAACGGGATGCATCGAAAGGTTCAGACGAATAAAATCAAAGTCGCTTAGTCTAACGAATACATCGAGAAATATCATAAAATCGGGTCAAATTACTGTAACAAACTAATTGTATCATCGTTAAATCATTTGTGACGTATTCATTATAACTTTAAATATCGTTAAATATACACGTTTATATTAACTGTGTTAATTCAAAGTTAAAATCATTTGAACTATCTCTGTTATTCTAAACGAAACAGGGGAACGACTAATTCGCGGCGTCGATTATCATAATCGTAGCAAAAATTTACGTCTCCCGCTCACACGTTTCCCTCGCGATCGCGTCTCTACGCGAACGGTCGTAACATTTGGTCCTTCGAGCCGGATCACGAGCATTGGACGATCAAGTGAACAGAGATACAGCAGTAAATCATACAGTGATACACATGATCACATCATCATCAGCATCGCAGCAACCGTTAGCGGCGAACCTCGCGCCAACAACTAGAGGGTCAACTTCCGCAAGGAAATGTCTTACACGTCAAATCAGACACGCACGGTGACGAGCAACGTTTCAATTCGCGACAACAAGGTATGCTCGTTCATTGTATTGTCTTTACAATCCGCTATAACATTTTTTTCATCTTTATTTTTACACTGCGATTTAAGGCAAGAAAAATGATTGAAAGTTTCTTTTGTTCTTGTTTCAAATCATTTTTCCTTCTTAAAAAGGATTTTAAGAAAGATAAAAAATATATTTTTCTCAAAGTATGATAGCGTTTGTGATAGATCATGTATGATCTTGTCCTTTCTTTGCAATGCTATATCTAGTGTCCTTAAATGTTCCATATCTTTTCATTTACTTATACTCTCATCTTATTCTTCTGGTCTGAAAGTATAACTGTTACAGCTTTTAATGGTGTTTTGTTTTTATCTCTTGAATATGAGGTGGAATGGTGTAATAGGTACTGAAGTACACTAGGTGATATTTAACCAATAATGCAAATAACATCGGCTGATTCTTAACGTCGATAAACAATAGCGTCGTTCGGTTGATTTCTCGATAAAAGCGTACCCGTTTCTTTTCGTCTTTCGCGTCTCACGGCTCGTGGTCGAATGTGCTTATTTTTTCGACCGAACTGATTCTTTTTCCATTGCCCATCGATATCATCATCCCCACTGACGTGCGTTCGTTATAAGTGCCCTCGTGGCTGGCGCCTGTATGCCCTTCGGCTGAAGAGAAATTCGGCTGAAGGAGCGTGAAGATATCGATGACAGATTGAGTGCGTCGTGTCGCGTTTCGACGGCGTAGCGTAGCGCTTTGTATCGCGGAGCCGTTGGAAAGTTCCATAGTCCTTGTCGCCACAGTACCCCCTTACCAGTGATAACGCTACGTAAATAAAAGAATATATGGATATTACGAAGTAGCGTGCGCGTTGGCCGGTTCTTAACACTTATCCGAAACCTGCCTGAAACCGATCGGGAAATCGGACTCTTCGCCCAGACCGCGTAACGTATCTATTCCGGGTATTTTCTCCGTTTGTCGTTTGGTTATTGGCGTTCGCCCTGCTTTCGTCGCGGACATTCGTTTGGTCTACCGGAATTAGCACGTTGCGAGTCTCGGCGGACCTTTGTTCGAGGTCTTCGGGAATGACAAACGCAGGCTTCAAGCGATCTATGGAAACCGTTACGTCGCGATTATTTATTTTTACCGTATATGTCTTATCACCTCTCTGTATGACTTTATACGGTGCATCGTACGGTGGCTGTAGTAATGGTCCTCCAATCGCGTCGTGGCGCACGAATACGTATGGCGACGTCTCTAATTCCTTGAAGACGAAAATTTTCTTTTCGCCGTGGCGAGTAATCGGGTGTGGTCTGACCCTCTCCATGCGTTCTCTCAGCCGGTTCGCGTATTCCAAGTTGGCCCGTTGACTAGTTGGCAAAAAGAATTCCGCCGGCAGACGTATGCCGGTGCCGTAAATCATTTCGGCCGCCGTTGCGTTTAGGTCCTCCTTTATCGCGGTTCTTATACCTAATAAGACGATCGGGAGAATTCCGACCCAGTTGCTCGTGTCGTGGCATTTGATCGCCGCCTTTAATTGTCTGTGTAGGCGTTCTACCATCCCGTTAGACGCTGGATGGTAGGCCGTTGTACGCAAATGTTTGACGCCGAGCAACCGCTAGCGTTCCGAACGTTCCGACGGGCGAGGATACGTGTCTGGTGACTTTGTTGCGCTGACACGGTATGCATTGTCGTGTCCACGTTCGGCAATCTTTATTTACCGACGGCCAGACGAAGCGCGTCGCTACCAATTTTCGCGTAGCTCGCATCCCCGGGTGGGAAAGTCCATGTAGCGCTTGGAATACGGTGCGGCGTAACGGTTCCGGTACGTACGGTCGCACGGTCTCGGTTTTAATATCGCAGTATAACTCGACGTTGTGATCGGGAAATCGTACTTTTCTCAGCTGCAACGCGCTCGAGCCAGCATTGATAATTTTGCGTAGCTCGCTATCCTTTTCTTGCGCTGCAGCTAGCGTATGGTGATCTATTGGTTTTCCGATCGCTTCGATGCGAGATAGAGTATCGGCTACGTTATTTTCTACCCCTTTTATGTGACGGATATCCGTCGTAAACTGTCCGACGTAGTCCAGATGTCGAAACTGTCTCGGCGAACACTTATCGAGGTTCTACAAACATTGTGGCCTTTTTCCTACTTAGTTCGGTAATTTTCAATTTTAAGGTGTTGAACAATTTCGTTTCGTTGTAATTTAAGATTTGTTAACGAGCACTTTTCACAAACTGACCGCTGTTACTTATTTATATATATATATATATATATATATATATATCAATTAATTATTAACAATTTGGGTATTAGCTAATAAAAAAATATAATAATTAAATTGCATTTAATAGTAATTTTTAAAATATATCTAACTTTTTATAAATAATTGAATAATTTTTATTCCTATAAATTAACTATATAATTCTAAAATTATTATTAAATTACAATTTAATAAATTTAATTATATTTTAAAAATTAAATTTATAAACTATATAATAAGCTAAATTAAGCTTATAGGTTCATACCCTATCGATAAATTCAAAAAGTTTTATATAAAATATAAAAATATAAGTAATATGTCTGATAAAAGATATATTTTGATAAAATATTTATGTATATAATTAAATTATACTATTACTATTTATATAATAAGTTAAAAACTAATAGAAATTTTTCTATATAAATTTTATTTTTATATACAATATTTAATTTTTTCAAAAAAAAAAAAAAAAAAAAAAAAAATTATTTTTTATAATAAAATATATATATATTATCTTATTTATCAGTAATTATTTTATTTTTTATTATATTAAATTCATCAAGAATTTACATTAAATGATTATCAATAGAATTTTCAACAATTATTTTAATTTAGAATAATTAATATTAAACCAAATAATAAAATTGTTAGAATCATATATTTTATAATATCATCAATTCCAAGATTATTAATTATTATTATTATTTCTTTAAATTATACACAAATTTTTATTTTTAAAAATTATATAATTAATTTTCTAATAAATTTATCTATATTTTTAAAAATTGGTTTATTTCCGTTTTGTTTTTGAATAATTTATATTTATAATATATCTTCATGAAATCAAATTTTAATTATTTCAACATTTATAAAATTTATTCCAATTTATTTTTTTTCTTCAATAACTTTCATTACACCATATCTAATTCTTACTTTATTTATTAATAATACATTCATTGCTTTATATACAAATATACAACTTCTCTATAAAAAAATTATTTGGATGTTCATCAATTTTTAATTCATTATTTTTTTATTTTATTCTTCATACTAATAAAAACTTATTCATATTATTAATTCTAATTTATTTATGTATATTTTCAACTTTAATATATTTTTTTAATTTTTATAATGTAAATAATTTAAATTTTAGAAATTTTTCAATATATTCATATTTTATTATTTATATATTCCTCTTTACCATTATTTTTTTCATTTATATTCAAATGAGAATTTATTTATAATTTAAATTTAAATTTAAGAAACAATTTAATAATTTTGTTATTATTAACAAGAATAATTATAATATGAAATTATTTCATTTTACTAAAATATATTTTATTAAAATTTAAATTTAGTAAAATAATTATACATTTTGAAATTTTTCATATAAAAATCTACATTCTAATTACAATTTTATTTTTTCTTTTATATTTATTTTATTTAATTTAATACAAATATTATTAATTTAATCTTTAAATTTGCAATTTAATATTTTTCTTAAACTATATTAAATATTATAAAATAAATTTTAAAATAGTATTAAAAAATTTTTAATTTTTGTAAATAAATTTACAGTTTATTTCTTTTTCAGACATAATACTTTATTATTTAAAAATTTTTAAATTAATTTTTAAAATTTAATTTAATTTAATTAAATTAAAATTATTATAATTATAATTAAACATTTAATTAATTAATTTATATTAAATTAATATTTAAGATTTCATGTTAAATAAACTATTAATCTTCAAAATTAATTATATAAATTTTATATTTATAAATCTTAATAAAAAAAATGATTAATATCAACTAATCATAAAAACATTGGAATAATATATTTTATTTTTGCAATATGATCAGGAATAATTGGATCTTCAATAAGATTATTAATTCGAATAGAACTTAGTCATCCTGGAATACGAATAATTTATGCTATATTAGGAATTGGATTCCTAGGATTTATTGTATGAGCTCATCATATATTTACCGTTGAATTAGATGTTGATACTCGAGCTTATTTTACATCAGCAACAATAATTATTGCTGTTCCTACAGGAATTAAAGTATTTAGATGATTAGCAACTTATCATGGTTCAAAAATAAATTTTAATATTACAATCATTTGATCTATTGGTTTTATTTTAATATTTACAATTGGAGGATTAACAGGAGTAATATTATCTAATTCATCAATTGATATTATTTTACATGATACTTATTATGTAGTAGGACATTTTCATTATGTACTATCAATAGGAGCAGTTTTTGTTATTATTACTAGATTTATTCATTGATACCCAATAATTACAGGTCTAATATTAAATCAAAAATGATTAAAAATTCAATTTATTATAATATTTATTGGTGTAAATATAACTTTTTTCCCTCAACATTTTTTAGGCTTAATATCTATACCACGACGATATTCAGATTATCCTGATTCTTATTATTGTTGAAATTTAATTTCATCAATTGGAGCAATAATTTCAATAAATAGAATATTATTTTTCATTTTTATTATTTTTGAAAGATTAATTTCAAAACGATTAGTTATATTTAAATTTCATCAATCTTCTTTAGAATGATTAAACAATTATCCTCCCTTAGATCATTCACTAATTGAAATTCCTTTAATTATAAATAATAAAATTAAAAATATTTTTAATAATTAAAATTTAAAAATTTATTAATAAATAATATATATATATATATAATTATTAATATGGCAGATTAGTGCTTTGAATTTAAAATTCAATTATAAAGATTTTTATCTTTTATTAATAAATTAATTTAATAAAATTATATAATGAATTTCAAATTCAAATAAATTTTAATTATTAAAAATTTCTACATGAAATATATTTACATTTCAAGATTCAAATTCTTTTTATTCTGATAATTTAATTTCCTTTCATAATTTAACTATAATAATAATAATTATTATTATTTCTTTAACAACATTTTTTATTATAGATTTTATATATAATAATTATTTAAATCTAACTCTTTTAAAAAATCATACAATTGAAATTATTTGAACTTTATCTCCTATAATTATTTTAATAATTATTTGTTTTCCATCTTTAAAAATTTTATATTATATCGATGAAATTGTAAATCCTCATTTTTCTATTAAAGCTATTGGCCATCAATGATATTGATCTTATGAATATCCAGAATTTAATAATTATGAATTTGATTCATATATATTAAATTATGAACTAATAAATCAATTTCGATTATTAGAAACTGATAATCGATTAATTATTCCATTTAAAATTTCTATACGAATAATTATTTCTTCATTAGATGTTATTCATTCATGAACTATTCCATCATTAGGAATTAAAGTAGATGCTATTCCTGGTCGAATTAATCAATTAAATTTATTTTGTATCCGTCCAAGAGTTTATTTTGGACAATGCTCTGAAATTTGTGGAATAAATCATAGATTTATACCTATTATATTAGAAAGAACTTCTTATGAATTATTTATAAATTGAATTAAAAATAAAATTTGAAAAATTAGTTAATTTAAATAACTTTAGATTATCATTCTAAAATTAATATTTTATTATTATTTTTCTATCATTAGATGTCTGAAATAAAGAATTGATCTTTTAAATCAATTATAGTAATTAAAATTTACTTCTAATGAATACCACAAATAATACCTATTAATTGATTAGTTATCTTTATAATATGTTTAATATGTTTATTTACTATTATAATTTTAAGAAATTCATTTTTATTATATATTATCATAAAAAATATTTATAATATAAATAATAATAATAATAAAAATAATTTAATTAAAAAATGAAAATGATTATGATAAACAATTTATTTGAAATGTTTGATCCTTCAATTAATAATTATATTCAATTAAATTGAATTTTTATAATTTTACCAATTATTTTATTTCCAAATTCATATTGATTAATTCCTTCACGAATTTTAATAATTATAAAATTATTTATTGAATATTTATTTAATGAATTTAAAATAATGATAAACTAATAAATATTCAATAAATATTTTTTCATTCTTAAGAATTATAATTCATATTATAATATTAAATTTATTTAGATTAATTCCTTATATCTTTACATCAACAAGACATTTAATATTTAATCTATCAATAGCATTATCTTTATGATTAAGATTTTTAATTTACTCAATTATTAATTTTCCTATAAAAACTTTAAGACATTTAGTACCATTAAATTCTCCAAAATTTTTAATAAATTTTATAGTAATTATTGAACTTATTAGACTTTTTATTCGCCCTTGAACATTATCAATTCGTCTTTCAGCAAATTTAATTTCAGGACATCTTATTCTTATTTTACTAAGAAATTTTATAATAAACTTCATTATTTTATCACCATTAACTTTAATAATTCAAAATATATTATTAATTCTAGAAATTTCAATAGCTTTAATTCAAGCTTATGTATTCTCAATTTTATTAACATTATATTTTTCTGAATCAAATTAATGAAAAAAAACTTTCCTTTTCATATTGTTACTATTAGACCATGACCAATTATTGTCTCTTTTAATACTATAAATATATTATTAAGAACAATTTTATGAATTTCTTTAAATAATTTATTAATTATAATCTTAAATTTATTAATTTTAATTTTATCAACAATAATATGATTCCGAGATATTATTCGAGAAAGAACATTTCAAGGAATACATTCTTTTTATATTTTATCAATAATAAAATTTAGAATAATTATATTTATTATTTCTGAACTATTTTTTTTATTTCATTTTTTTGAACATTCTTCCATAATTCAATTTCTCCTTCAATTGAAATTAATTTAATATGACCACCTAAAATAATTAAATTTTTTAATCCATTTGAAATTCCTTTATTAAACTCAATTATTTTAATTTTATCAGGATTCTCAGTAACATTAAGACATTACAATATATTAAATAACAAATTTAGATCAAGAATTTCAATATTAATATCAACAATTTTTTTAGGATTTTATTTTAATTTTATACAAATTTTTGAATATTATAACTCATTTTTTTGTATTAATGATAGAATTTTTGGATCTATTTTTTTTTTATCTACTGGTTTTCATGGTATTCATGTTTTAATTGGAACATTATTTTTATTATATTCTTTAATTCGAATAAAAAAAAATCATTTTTCAACAATTCACCATATTAATTTTGAATTCGCTATTTGATATTGACATTTTGTTGATGTAATTTGATTATTTATTTATATATTTTATTATATTATTATAAATTAAATTAAATTTTAAATATATAGTATAATAAATTACATTTAATTTCCAATTAAAAAATTTAATATTAAATTAATATATTTAATAAATATAATTTATTATTTATTAATTTTTATAATTTTAATAATTATTTTTTTATTAAATAAATTTTTATCAATATATAAAAAATTTAATATAGAAAAAAATTTACCTTATGAATGTGGATTTAATCCAATTACAAAAATAAATATTCCATTTTCATTACCATTTTATTTAATTTCATTAACATTTTTAATTTTTGATGTAGAAATTATTTTACTAATTCCTTTAATTTCATATATCAAAACATTAAATTTTTTATATTTATTTATTTTAATAATTTTTTTATTTTTAATATTAATTTTTTCTTTATTAATAGAATGATCATGTAATTATTTAAATTGAATATTTTAGATTATTCTAATTAAATATTTTAATATATATATATA
The DNA here is from genome assembly GCF_024542735.1 of Bombus huntii. Lineage (NCBI taxonomy): Eukaryota > Metazoa > Arthropoda > Insecta > Hymenoptera > Apidae > Bombus > Bombus huntii. Next base: position 772 of record NW_026099332.1, on the reverse strand, counting down.
TATATATATATATATAAGGATTTAAAAAATAAATCAATCTTTAAGTCGAAATTAAAAGTAAATTTTACTTCTTATATAAATTTAAATTTATATATTAAATAAAATAAATTTTAAATTGAAGCCAAATTAGAGGCATTTTATTGTTAATAAAATAATTGAATTTAATATTCCAATTTATTAATATATATATATAAATATTATATAAAAAAAATTATTTTAAAAATTATACAAAATTTAAAATTTAATTTAATTTATATAGTTTAAATAAAACATTATACTTTCAATATAAAATTATTAATAAATAAAAAATTAATTGTAAATAGAAATAATTCAATAAAGCTTCTAACTTTAATAATTGATTTAAAATATCATTATTTCTTAGAATTTATTATTAATAATAATATTTAAAATTTAAATTCATATATATATATATATATAATAAATATTATTTAAAAATTTAAAAAAATTTCCCTAATATTTTCAATCTAATGCTCTAATATAAGCTACTTATATACTATAAATAAACAAATTTTTTTTCTTTTTATTTAATATATGAATATAATTTAAATTAAATTAATATCATTAATATTAATAAATATAAATATAATAATAATAATAAAGAAATTTTAAATATAAAATTTATTTCTAATATATCACAAATATATCTTATAATTTTTCCTATAAATTTTTCTAATAAACCTTTCTCAAAATAAAATTCATAATAAATTATTTTATTTATTAATTGATTTATTATAAACTTATAAAAAAATTC